>NW_004955411.1:22565971-22719253 GCF_000276665.1 Chinchilla lanigera
TTTTTTTTTTGGTTTTTCTCCGGTACCAGGAACCGAACTCACGACCTTGCGCTTGCCAGGCAGGCGCTTTGCCTCTGAGCTAAATCCCCAGCCCCTTCTTTAGAAAACTTAAAAGAAAATGTTAATATTTTTACCATGAAAATGTACTTCTGTTACTTGAAATTATAGAATCCTTCAAAAATGTGAGAAAGAGTAAATCTCTCAACTTGAAAATAGTTTTTAACATAAATGTTTAAAAAGCAAGGACCATCACGTATGAATCTAGAAGAAAAATGAGTTTATATAAACTGGTGTCCAGCTCATAGGTGATCATGAGTGTGGGATATGACAATGTCATTATCTGTCTTGTAATGCCAGGTATCCAGTTAACACTGGACTTGGAAGTCTCAAAAAAAACCATCTTTAGTTTATAGACGTTATTAACATATTTATATGGGAGGTTGCAATTTTTTGAAATTCATGTTACCTAGAAAAATTCAAGGAACAAGAATTTGAAGAGAAAAATTTCCATGATGTTCCATTGTTCTGGACATTCCAAAAATGGAACACTGTATGTAACTGGTTACACAGCGGTAATACCAGACGAAGGTTGCAGCTGATGCTGTGTGACCAGTTGTTCACTGGTCACACACACTCTTTAGCTAATAGATACAAAAGCCAAGAACAGCAAATACAAAACAGATGTTTAGCAAAGAGAAAGCATCAGAATAGCCATTGTGAGGTATGAGTTTCTAGTTCTTCTTCGCAATGAGATGAAACAAGAATAATTAGAATATAAGGGGACACATAAACAACTCTAATGCATTTTGAAGTGCTATGTATTTTTGGCTGTCAAAAAAAGTGTGTTTTATTCCAGGAAATAAAAAACAATCCTGTGCATTTAATCACTGAAGAAGATCTGAAACAAGTCTCCCTTTTAGAAAATGTTAACACAAATAAAAAGGATAGAAAAGATGAGCGCAGGAGGAAAGCAACAGGTAATGAATTATTAGTAGTAAAAAAATTCAGATGATTTTATTCATTGGCAATAAACTTTGCATTGACTAAGCCCTTTGAAAGACCTTTTATTTGATTGATTCTACTTTTAGTGGCCAATATCAACCAGATGTTTTGCTAATAATTAAGTTTAATCATCCAAATTGAAATACTACTGATTATATATTCCCTTTTCTTTTGTGGAACAGTTTAATTTCTGACTGTGTCCTCTCCTGTTGCCTGCTTCCCTTCTGTGTTCCAGTTCATTTCAGTACCCGCTTTGTTTTTCATTTTGGAGTCTCAGACTTGCCATATTTAGCTCAGCTCAAGGCCTTTGCACTACCCGTGCTCTTTACATCTGTGGACAGCAAGTAACTGTTTCCTTCATTTCATTCGGAGCTCAACATTCAGTGTCTCTTTCTCAGAGAACTTCCTAACTCCTCAGGAAAACAGCCGCGTTGCTCTCTGTCAGGATATCCTGCCAGTTTCTTTCAGCACTTTCACTTTAATAGAAATTTTCTTTCTAGAATATGATGAAATCTAAGATAATTCCACATAGAATATGGGAACCATCTTTAGTTTATAGACATCGCTTGAATTTCTTTGAAAAATTGTTAATGGAGAAATACGGTTTCAGTATTTTTCAGTGTTTATGATACACTTCAAATACTCTATTTGGTAGAATACATATTTTCAGTTTAAATATCTGGTGACGGGAGAAATAAAAGAGAGAATGAATGAGTTTGGCTAACCAAAAATCATACAGACCTACAAAAAAGAGATGACGTTGGAGAAGGAAGATACAGTATTTGAAGCAAGCAGGCTAAGAAGATTGCTTAAATTCAAGCAATTTCTTATTAATTTTTATGGATTGAATTTCTTACTTGTACTTAAGTGAGGGAGTGCTAGGCCTAAAAAGAGTCTCAGATTCTTTTTAATTGTTTTGCCTGTGTTTTTCTGCTGTAAATTTAATACAACAATATAGTATCATTTTCCAAAAATTGGATTTAATTTCATAATACTAACTACTGTCATTTTCCACCAGAGGGCAGTGGAAGTGTGAGAGGAGGAGGCGGGGGCAATGCCAGAGAATACAAAATGAAAAAAATCAAGAAGAAAGGAAGAAAAGAGGATGATAGTGATGACGAGTCCCAGTCATCTCAGCGTGTGTAGCTATATTTTACTTTTCTGTATGCATGATTTCTTTAACATATTAAGATGCATCAAGAGATGCTGTACTTGGTTCCTAGATGATGCCTGAGGAGAATTAACTGACCCTGATAGTTAGCAATAGGTTGAATTTTTATTTATACAGGTCTCACTTTAACTTGGTCTTGAACATCCAGCAGAAAAGTGTAACCAAAAATGTATAGAAGCAACGCCACTGTAAAAGGTTAGCAGTAAAAGGTTCAAGTCATCAACAACCTCTGACAATTGCCAGCTAGACTGATAACTGACCACTGTTATGGACTTTGGACTGTATTCTTCAAGCACAGCTTTTCCAGCTTCAATGGAACACCCATCACTTCTGCAACTAAACAGAAAAGGGACATACGCTGGGAGCCACTGGAGCTGGTTATTTGTCAAGCAGTCAAGCTACCTCAGTACTGAAAAAGGCATCCTCCCAATTACAGTGGTTAGTCGCTAGGCAACATTACCCCTCCCATGATACTAACTTTGCAAGTGTATAAAATAAACACCCCTACTGTTGAAAAAAAAAAAAAAAAAAAACATATTAAGATGCATATAATTGGGTGTATATCTAAAGTTTACACAGGAAATACTCGCTTTGTACACTTCCAGTGGGCACAAATTTCAGTCAGCACAGGTTAAATAATACCAGCCCACCAACAACATGGTTCAAGCAGTTAGCAAGTGCCCCTGGTATATTAACTGAACAGTTGCATAACGTGCTGTGCAGACTTTATTGTTAGATCTTCAGGCCACAAACCACTATATAAATAATGGATGCATATTGTGATCATTGATAATCAAGTCACTTATTTTGAGGTTTGTCACTAATTAAGCACTGCACATCTGTCAGTTTTTATGCTCAAACAGCAAAGTTGATAACTGTATTCCTTGGTCTCCCATTGATGGAGTCATGTGATACTTTATAAAAAATTTGTAATTGAAGAGGAAATTAGCCAACAAAGGTGAAAGTGTAGTAAACAAATGAAAAGTGATAACACTGGAAGTCAGATTGGAATCAAGCCTGGTAGAGTAATAGGAGGAATGGCTGACTGCAAATGTTGACATTACCATTGTTCAAGACGTTTGAGCTGCACACACAGAGGAACTTAGCATAAATGGGAAAAAGGTTGTGACCAAGGGGATACAAATTTCTTGGATGATGAGACACAGGCAAGAAGTTCACATTAAAAGAACTCTTAGAAATACTTGAAGACATTAAAAGTGCACTGGATAAAATGTCAGAAACTGATCCGGAGAATTTTATGCATGTTTAATTTTTATAATAACACCTACGTTGCTTATGTCTAAGGGGGAGAATTCATTAAGTGCATATTTATTTTCTAGACTTGTTATGTCTGTGAGAGATGTAGTGTTTTGTTATTCTAAATAAATTTTTTTGTCATTTTCTTTTTTAAAAAAACTAATGAAACTAGATACTGCCCTCTTCCTCATTCCCAGTAAAAAGAAAATTTAAAAAATCTTCAAATGCAATTTGAGATTTCTCCCCTTTGACAGAATTCATTACATATGAGCTCTAGCTGGGAGACATACGAGCAGACATCAGACGTGGCTGTAGCTGTTCACGTGACTACCTGTAATAGCACAGTTGCTCACAAGTGTTTAAATGTTTTAAGAAATAGCTTCTGTTCTTGATGTTCCTGAAATAGTGTTAAAGCAGAAGTGTCTTTGTAAAAGCTACTTGCTCTATCTACCCTTCTTTTAAATAGTGTTGAGACTGACTTACATATTTTTTAACTTTCTACTAATAAATTTCCTTATTCCCCCAAGGTTGCAGGGTGGGCTAAAGAGGCATTTTGAAAATACTCCTCTAATATCTATCATTTTAAATAGATGAGGCCTGTGATACTCCTTTTGTGCATAGATTATTGAGAGGAGCTATAAAGGTAGTAAAACCATTCTACCTTAAAAGATGTAATTCAATGCCTTTGGAAAAGGGTTGTATTGTAATCTTGGAAATGGAGAATGAAATTAGATTTTCAGCTTAAAATACAGGATCCACTTCAGTATGAAAGATTCCCGAAAGGAGATATAATTTAAAAACTTCTAAAAAGGCAGGTAGGAAGCAAACGGGAGATTATAGACTATTTACTTTGAGCATCAGGGTGGACAGCAGATGTCACAAAAGAATAGTATTTATCTGTGATTTCAATTGCTTAAATCTTCATATTGAAAATTGAATTTTTTTTTTTTTTTTTGAGATGGGGTCTCACTAGGTAGTCCAGGCTGGCCTCAAACTTGTAGTGATTCCCCCATCTCAGCCTTACAAGGCTGGAATTATAGGCATGTGCCACTATGCCCTACTGAAAATTCATCTTTGAGACATGTTATTTTCATTGATTGCTAAGGTTTTACTGCAGTATAGATAACCTAACTTAGCTGGAAATAATTACTTTGAGACCTTTATAATTTCTAGTGGAAATGTTGTTAGTTTTCTTTGCAGCCTGTACTTTTTCAGGTAAGTGGATAGGCATGACATTTCCACAATAATAATTATTTCCATTATTTTAGCTGCACCTCAATTTTCCTTGGTATAGAATCATTTTTGTGGAGCAAAACTACAGTTTGGTGTAAAATTATAAAGTGGTTTTTTTTTCCCATCTCTGTTCTTCCAAAAAAGGTCACACTAACACAATTCTAGTGGAGTTGTGGTTGCAATAATAATAAGAATCTTCTGAAGATGCTACATAAAGTATAAGGATGATTTAATTTCTAATACACATTTTTATAAAGAAGGATATTCTGTTCAGTATCCATTTTTTTAACAAAGAGAAATTCTTTTTTTCCTGAAAGATTATTTTCTGTCTATTTGATTGTTTTGATTTATACCTTTTGCATTATCCAGGTTAGATGGAGAAAATCATTTTGTGTACTTCCTGATTGACATTTAGAAAATAATAATTTTATTTATTTATTTATTTATTTTTGGATACTAGGAGTCAAACTCAGGACCTTGTACTTGTCAGATAGGCACTATGCCGCTGAGCTGTCTGCCTGGCAATAATAATTTTTAAATGAAGTTTTAAAACAATCATTTAGAGTATACTGTATATCCTAATTTTTAAATTATTTTCTTACTTATTGGTATTTGACATAAACAATGTTATTGCCATAAGTGTTAGTTTCAGAGACTCTGCGGTAGGCAGTGAGTGGATTACCGTCCTGTTAACATCTGTCACTGAAACCGTTAACTCGCTTTCTGGTTGCTTATGTGTGCTTTGATTGTTTCTCCTCCCTGCCCTGCATCGCTTCTGCTTGTTATAGGAAAGAAGAAGCCAGAGGTAACTTTCATGTTCCAGGATGAGATTGAAGATTTTTTAAGCAAACACATACAAGATGCCCCTGAAGAATTTATTTCCGAACTTGCTGAGTACTTAATAAAGCAAGTATAAAACATCTTTTTTCTCTTTTATGATAGAAGCGTAAATATAATTTGGGGTAGGATCTTAGAAAACAAGCATAAATTTTAGGTGTTTGCTTTTCGAAGCTAGAAATTCAGTCTAACAACCCAATTCCAGACTTTACTTGCTGACAGAAGCAGCTTGGTTTAACAGGCATTTAGTATTTTGGGAAAAGCAATATAGGAAATAAAAGCTGAGAACCTCTGCATGCATCCATTTAACTGATCCTACAGTCTTAGGTCTTACTGGGGGAAAAAAATCACCAGTACTAATCTCAGGCTGGTCTCTTCCATAGCATAAAAAATAATATCCAAAAGGAAGAAAAGTTCATTTTCAATTTTTATTTGACTGAAAGTAGAAAGAAAATGAGGAACAAATTGACCTCAAAAAGAATAAATTTAGACACTCCTACTTTATGAAAGAGCCAGGCTAACTTTATGTGCCTGGCTGTTTCATATATAATTTGACCATTATTAATGAAACCTGGTCTTCCTTCAAGTTGGTCCCAGTATTTAAGTTTCCATAAATAAAGTCTGGCAACACAGGGCACCTAACTTCTTAGTTTACAAGCTAAGCTTTTGTAATGAGAATTTTTAAAATTTAAATAAGATTTTGTCTGAAAGTCCATTACAGAACCTAGTGTAAAGAAGATGAAATAGTTACTGGTCATCTACCATTGCTTTTTTAAATGCTCTATTTTAAAAATTGAGTGTAAAAAGGTCTAGTCAGTGCACGTCTTACAATACTTTGGAAACTGAGAATTTGTTTAAGTTGTAATTCTCGAGAAAGGGATAGATTTATAGTCCACTGTTCTCCAAATTAACTTTAAAGAAGCTGTTTTTGGTTTGTTGAGTGTTGGTTATTGTTGTTCTTATCATATTTAACTTTGAGTACTCTAAAATTAAAAAAAATATTTAAGTTATTTAAGTTATAATTAAGTTATTACATTTAAGTTATAATTCCTGGTATAATTAAGTTATTACATTTAAGTTATTTAAGTTATAATTAAGTTATTACATTTAAGTTATAATTCCTGGGGCTGGGAAATAAATTCTCAGTGAACTCCTCCATATTAGTTTTATGTATTTGAAAAAGTAAGAGATCTTTTCTTAAGCCTTATTTCGATAAATGTAAATTTTCTTATTTGCATAAATTCAGTACATTATAATAAACTATTTATCTTGTGCACAGACCTCTTAATAAAACCTATCTTGAGGTGGTACGTTCAGTGTTCATGTCTTCAACTTCCGCTTCTGGAGCTGGTAGAAAACGCACAATCAAGGACTTACAAGAAGAGGTTTCAAACCTATACAATAACATTAGATTATTTGAAAAGGGGATGAAGTTTTTTGCAGGTATACTTAATACTGCTCTTCACTAATCTTATAATTCTGCCAGGAGGTTAGTTTTAATAAAGTGTCTTTCTTTTTCAGATGACACGCAGGCTGCTCTCAGCAGGCACTTGCTGAAGACGGTGTGCACGGATATAACTAACCTCATCTTCAACTTCTTGGCTTCAGATTTAATGATGGCAGTAGATGGTCCTGCAGCCATTACAAGCGAAGTATGTTCGTAATTTGCTTGCCGCTCTTGATGTATTTTGAGTCTGTGCACATTTTATTTTTTCTCATTTGAAAAAGCTTAAAAGGAAAATAAAATACAGAAAGAATATTTTAGAAAATAATCTAAAAGGTTTTTTACTCTAGATAGATAGATTGATAGATGTTTGTATGTTAGAGTGAAAATGCAATCACTCTACCAAAAGTATTATTGCTTAATTACCTTGGAATAAAAACATTTGTTTAAAATTATATTCTTTCACATCTTCTTTTCCTGGGGCTGGGGATTTAGCTCAGCGGCAAAAGCGCCTGCCTGGCAAGCGCAAGGTCGTGAGTTCGGTTCCCGGTACCGGAGAAAAACCAAAAAAAAAAAAAAAATCTTCTTTTCCTGTTCATGTGTTAATCCCTTAATATCCAGACCAGTTTCCATATCTTTGTAGTCATTGTCATTTAAAGATACCATCTCATTTAAATACTTCGATAATTCTAGGGGTTTTTTTTAATCTGAAACTGGAATTTGGAAAAAATAAAAAGCTCACCTCTTTCTTTGAACATGAAGCTGTGGCTCCCATCTGCACAGGAAGGAAAGTTGTAGCCCAGTGATGGCAATTGAGCGCTTTCAGTGCTAACACACAGCCCTGCAGCATGCGTGCCATAGGTTCACCGCCACAGTCATAGCCTGCACATTAGATAACAATGACAATGTTTCTCCTCCTCCTTTTCCTCCTCCTCTTCTACTTCTCTTTCTTCTTGATCCACTTAAGGTTGGAGATGTAGGGATAGAGCAGAAGTGAATTTGTCTTCATTTGACAAACTGCATATAACTGACTTTAAAGTAGGTCAAACTAAGTCTGATCCTTATGCCCTCTGCTGATGTGGCTCTTGCCAATAGATGGCATGAGTTGTCTTGAGGCACTGTGTATATGACCCTTTTCATAGTAAGCACTAGCCTCCAGCCTTCTAGCTGAAGTACAGTTGCTTCTTCCCCTACCCCTGCAAGGTGCTGGCTACTTCCCTTCTTTAGCTTGTGCAGCATAGCTCCAGTTGTCCCCATGAACAATCCCATGTTTCCTGCCCCTGTACGAACTTCTGATGTAAGAAATAATAGCGCTTGTTCCTTGCCCTTAAAGGACCACAGAAGGACTGGTGCAAAGTGGAACAAGGAGCTACTAAGTTTCCCATCTTCCCAAAATATGCCCTCAGGCACTGCTAAGCCATTTCAGCAGGCCTCTTACAGAAATGTTCCTCTAAAAGGGGCTATCTCCCCCTGGCCAAGAGTGCCACCAAACTGCACAGAATATGTACAAGTGGAGGAAGAAGCAGAGAGGTTTTTCCTGTCATACAGCGTAACAAGCATCTAGCCATGGACAAGGTCTCAGCCTCCATGCTGTAGGCATCCTGATCTTTCTGGTGAGGCCCTCAGGAAGGAAAAGCACTTTCTCCCCACCCCAAATATGCTGCTTCCCACAAGACTTCTTAAATTGCTAGAGCAAGTGGAAGAAATAGCATTGTATCTGGCCTTTCTGGCTAAATAACTATTGGCTGTCTCTGATTGTAGAACATTTTTAGCTACTTTCATGTCTCAGATCTAAAATTCAAGAACAGATAAACTCCTGTCAAAATTCTATGACAGTAATAGATGCACTTTGTTTGTTTGTTTTGCTTGATCTTATGTACCCCACATGTCCAAAGTACAATGCTGAAAAAAAATTTTTTCCTTACAGGTAAGAAAAAAAATTTTAAGTAAGCTGTCAGAAGAAACCAAAGTAGTGCTCACAAAACTCCACAACTCTCTGAACGAAAAAGTAAGTAAAGTTAGAGTCTAGTTAGTTGCCATAGCTAGAACTCTGCTATAAAGTTCTTTAAGAGAAAACTAAATAAATAAATGAATAAAGTTCTTTAAGTACTATAAAAAACATAAACCAAACTAAAACTCATATTCTGCACTTACATACCTCTTGAAAAAAATAGGAGACCAAAGCTGGGAACATTTTACTGTTTGTTTCCCTGAAAGACAATTGCTAATTTAATGCCAGAGCCCCCCCCTTACAAATTGTATTCAGAATGTGAAATAACATTTTTGTAGGCACCTATATATAGACATAAGCTATGGTATTAAATATCGTTTCAGAGCATAGACGACTTTTTTTCTTGTCTGGACTCTGCCGCAGAAGCTTGTGATATTATGGTGAAAAGGGGAGACAAAAAGAAGGAAAGGTAACAGTGAATTCGCCTTTGTTCATACCTTCAGGTGTGAGTCATTGCATATTTGCAATTTGAACATGGCCTCCTGGACTTTGCATGATGAACTGTATCTGAATGGATATAAATATTCAAGCATATTCAGATTCTTAGTACAGTTAATTGTTCATCTCTGACCCTCATTGACATGGCAGAGTTACTTAATCTCATAACTGATGAAGTCTGGGACTTTTTATTACCTTTGAAACCTTTCTTTCAGGAAATCTTACTTAAATATGGGCAGTTCTGTTTGATCCCCAGTAACTTAAAACAAAAAGTTTATTTTTAGTATCCCTGTCCTGTATATTTTCTATAGTTTTCTAATATTATTTTATCTGTATCAGTGTGTGTATTTGTGTTTGTATATGTGTGTGTACAGATAGATGGGAAGTGTATGTGTGTGTGTCTATATATATATATATATATATATGTATATATATATATATATGTATATCTCTCCCACATTTAAAGGAACCCTTAAAATGTTATGAAATTAGAACATTAAACTAGAGAAGCTAAAAAATGAATAGGGAATTGAACCATGCAGATTGATGAGAATTTATCATCTCTTTATGTGATTTTATTGATTTTTAGGCAGATAATGTTCCAGCATCGACAAGCACTGTTTGAACAGCTAAAGGTCACAGAAGACCCCGCTCTTATTCTGCACCTTACATCAGTCCTCTTGTTTCAGTTCTCAACCCACAGCATGCTCCATGCACCTGGAAGATGTGTCCCACAGATCATCGCTTTTCTTAATAATAAAATTCCAGAGGTATTCCATTTTCACTCCATTTGAAATGTTTCAAGTTTTGAAATTCTGACTATTTTGAGTGAATAGATATGAGTCATTGTCAGTATACAGGAACAAAAGCATGCTAATATCATCTGCCTGCTTCCAAGAATGTGAACAGTTAATTAGGGGACTGATTTTAAATTTTAGCCTAGCTCAGGAGCTTTTCAGGTTCTTATAATAACTGTAGTAAAGAATATTCCGAATTTGGAAATTATTCTTTCAGAGAAGACAGAAGAATGTCAGATCCTCTTCTTCAGCCTCTAACTTACTTTTCAAGGACCAATTCAAATATTTTGTCCTATACACATTCTTCTGAGAAACTCAACCCTTCAGCTAAGAGAAATTTGGCTTCTTTGATCCTCTTTATCACCTTGATTTTATCTTTGATACTGCAGCCTAGCTAAGTCAATGTATAGTAAAGTGATCTGCATTCATGTTTTATTTTCCCTGAAGTTTAAATTCCAAAAGAGCAGGGGACCTTATTAGATTCAGCTTTGTAAATTGAAGACACTCATTGTGTATTGCTCCCTAAAATTCTACTTTATCTGTTCCACAGAAAATTTAATTGTGTTTATTACTTTTCCTTCTCCTTTTCACAGAATCAGCATACTCTTTTGGTAAAATATCAAAGTTTGGTTGTAAAGCAGTTAGTAAACCAAAAGAAGACTGGGCATGCAGAGGATCCCTTGAATGAGGAATTAGACAAAGAACAGCATGATGTTACCAATACTACTCGTAAAGAGCTCCAAGAACTTTCTTCTTCCATTAAGGACCTTGTTTTCAAATCCAGGAAATCATCTGTGACAGAAGAGTAATAACAGTTAGTTATATAGTGAACATTTTTCCCAAAGTTAAAGGCGAGTGGTTGCAAAACATTGTCACTCACAACTCCGTACTTCCCACATCCACTTCTTCCGCCACACAAAATTCAGTTAAAATAGTAATGTTATATTTAATGTAAATCTTATAAAGGTGTGAATTTTGTAAATTGACTTTTCCGTGGAAGATTTTATTTTCACATACTTTTATGTGGAGTTTTTCACATAAAAATTATTTTCACTTAATTCTAAATAATTGTATGTTTCTGGTTCACTTTCAAGATAATAAATTTTTGATATTTTTCATTTCTTAAGAAAGGATTCATTTGCTGTTTGATTTTTAAGTGTTACTACTATACTTGTACACATTTAGGCAGAGACCTAAAATGTCATGGCTTTGAACAAAAGGGAAATGCCTTTAGTGTGTGAGAAATAAAATCACTTATTTTTAAATTAATAAAAAATGTTTCAAAATCAAAATACAGAAATTTTTTTAAAAGCCTTGGTCTTATTAAGTACTTGTATGTAAATAGTTAAGCTATTTTTTCCAGTGATGAGAGGATTTAAATCATTAAAAATTTTTTTCAAAAATAGAAACCCTGTTTATGTATTTTAAAAAAAATACTCTTCTCTAAAGGTTACTAGTTAAAAGTAACTAAAATAGTTCCTTGGAGTAATAATTTCAACCAAAGGAATTTTAAACAACAATTTATTATTTATCAAAAGGAATTTATTTTTAATATAATGGTAAATTAAATTTTAAATATTTAAATGCTATTTTATATAATTCCTTGTATGGCATTTAAAACTATGTTTTTTAAAATGTCTAAATACAGCGATCAGGTTACTTCTCCATATTAGACAAAAGTGTACGTAACTCATATAATTGCAGACTAAAAATTATTATTCAAATTGATAGAACTATAATTTAAGTGGAAACATTTTTCCTATGGATAATTTTCTATTATACTGTATATTATGAGCAAAGTATAAAAATGACCAATTACAAACTCCAATTTAGATTTGTTTATTCAGCTTCCAAAGTATTGAACAACCAACCAGTTATTCAGCCGTCACTGAGGAATCTTATCATTTCTGTTTCAACATGTACTAAAATAATCTGTGTTAAAACTAAATTATAGAAAACCAAAGTGACAGTGAAACCAATAAAATAATTTCTGACTTAATTTATGAAAATAAGCACTGATGCAAATAAAAATTCTTAATCTCTTTGTAGAAAATGTTTTTCATTTATAAAAATGGTTCTTATTTTTCCACACTAAAGAACAGTTTTTATTATTTTTGTAAGTACAATTACATAACTGATTTTGTATGTGAAGTTCAAGTTCCATTAATAAAATAAAAATTGTTAAGCATTTATGTACTCTGATCTTCAGGACAGAGTTAAGAATATTATTTAAAATAAAGTTACCCGTTCTACTAAATGTTAATGGCACTTCCAAACTTCCATTATTTTAATTAGTACTGAACTTCATTTGTGGGTGCATTCTGTGTAATGTATTTATATATTTTCAATTTTCATTCTGAGTTTTATTAAAAGGATTTGATTTTCTTTTCTTATACATGAATGATTTCATAGTTCTCGCTTTCTTTCACTACTTAGAAATTTCCCATTCATGAGCCATTTCATTATAGGAAATTGTTTCTCAGCCAGATTTCAGCAGATGCGTAGCTATATTCTTCTATCTGCTAATTTCGTTACTGCAGTTACAATAGAGGTATTGGAAAACATGCCCACCTCTTCATGCTCAGGTGTGTTGCAGCTACAGAGCCATCTGTTTTTGAAGAAAACCCACTTCTGGCCATCTACATGATCCAGTAAGTGGTAGCGGATATTATCAGAAATCATAGTGCATTTTGATAAAAGACCCTAAATGATTAGAATCTTGTATACCATATTAGAATCTTCTATGCTATATTAGAACAATAAAATGTTCTAATAAATAAGCAACAATAAAATGTTGCTTAATTTAAATACAGAACCATCTTGAACTTTCTCAAGAAGTACTTTAGTAAGATCAAAAAGGACCAAGGAGGAAGTCAGAGTGCTACAGTGGGGGCTGGGGATTTAGCTCAGCGGCAAAGTGCCTGCCCAGCAACTGCAAGGTCGTGAGTTCGGTTCCCGGTACCGGAGAAAAACCAAAAAAAAAAAAACAGTGCTGCAGTGATGTGCAGGGGGTACTGTAGTGCATAGGCTGACAAGAAATAGTTCATTACTGCTTCAGAAATGCCTCTCAACCTATGTGCAGATATGATTGTTTTCTACCAGTACAATTTCTACATAATTGATGTTAATTGGGTAAAGGTGGAAGGATGGAAAGTTCTTTCTTTTGCTGTAACAAATGAAGCTTTATCCCACTTTATATGGGAGAGGAGATAAAAACACATAACACTCAGGTATACATTTAACTCAAAAATGTGGAAATTTTTTTTACAGTGCTGGGGAGCCAACCCAGGGCTTCACACATGCTGAGCAAGCACTGTACTACTGAGCTTCATCCTCACCCCTGGACACTAATAAAGTAGCTGTTCAAATGACTTACAGAGGCACACAAGTTGGATCTTGAAGCCTGCACTAACCAAATGAAGAACAACTAGAAGAGACTTACTCTATGCTAAAAACAACACTGACCTGCAGGCTTTCAGAAAAAAAAGTTTTATCCACTTACACCACAAAAAACAAGTACATTAAAAATGTATTAAATTCCGATATATTCCTAGAGTTGTCCACATTTGCCAGTAATTGCCTGTCTGTGTCTTTTAAGCATAATCAGACAACCTTGCTGTCTGTTTTGAAGAGCAGGAAGCGTGGGGTTATGTTGATGGAATGGATGAAAGAGAGGATTTAGTGGATTTAAAGCCTTGGCTCAGCAATTTCCTGGATCTTGTATTACAGCTGAATACTAGGAATACAAACGTAAACTTAAAAAACTTTCCTGATTTTCAAGCAGGTGGCTACAATCACCAATGAAAGTTTAAGTTAGTATATTGACAAAAGTGAACAGAAAGTGTTCTGGGAGAAATAGAATTCAGACTGTCAGAGCCGAAAGGCTGGATGTGACCTAAATCCTGAAAGAAAAAGTAGGATTAGCTTTAAACAAATAGGAGAAAGGAAGGAGTGTCTGTCTGGGCAGAGAAAAGGGGATGCAGAAGTATTATGACATGAATTGCCATGAAATAGGGACATTGGGGAAGCCACAACTCAGGAGAAATAAGTAACCTGCAGAAGTAATAAGATGAAGTGGAGAGACCAGCAGGATATCCTGAAATGCCTTATGCAATAATATACAAAGTTTAACTCTTACCCTGAAAATGTACAGAACCCTTAAAAGATTAAATTAACCAGAGAAATAAGGTGATTTGATTTCCCTGTAACAAAGACCACTTCCATTCTGGTAAGCAGTTTGTTCATTTTCCAAGATCCTGTAAAATGTACCTAAAATTAGTGAAAATCAATGTCTTTTCTGCAATGTAGATTTTAAAATGTACTCCTGTCCTAGAGAAACAGACAACATGTCTTACACAGAATCTTTTTGACTTTGAAATAGTTTTGTGTATTCAGAGGCTAGTCCACCAAAGAAACACCAAAAACTTTAAGTCCCCTCCCCCCGTTTTTTTTCTTTTCATTGTAAAATTAAAGTGGTTTGTCAAATTGTTTGATAAGGGCTAGTAAGAGCTACGGAGCCTGTAGCCTTTCTCGACTCTATTATATAGACCTCAAAATCGGGTAAGTACTTGAAGGCATCAAATGAGCTTTGCATACAAAATGCAATTGCTTAAATAGTACCTAATAATGTAAATAAAGTGAACATTCTAGATTTTTCTTCCCTTTTTCCTGCCTAAGTCTGTGATTTACATTTCACATAAACAATCAGTGTGGTTTTGGTATTAAAGAAAACAATTGGGGGGGAAGCAGTATTCTATTATGTATTTAATTGTGTTGCAACCATTATTCAAAGCCACTTTAAAAATAATGTTTTATTGATTTGGAAAGTCACAGTATATGAAATCATAAAAGGGATACAGAGGTACCGTGGGGTTCAAGACATGCTCCACCAAAATGCTGCATCTTATCATTTGAGAGAACTGCAGAAGCAGGAAGATCCCTCACACTGTCCCTTCATCCCGGTCCCTGGAGCAGATCACAAACCGAGGAAGGTCACTGTCTTAGCTCCCACCCTTCTTCGCTGAAGCAGGTCATAAGACCTTCATTTGAGAGATCCCACTCTACATTAAAAAAATAGCATCCTTATCTCTGAGGACAGGGATGTAAAGAAGAATCTGGACAAAGAAGATTTCCTTGCTGTATTTCCCCTAGGTTTATGCTCCTTTGTTCACAGCTATCTACTCATTTTCATCAACCTAAGCATGAAATACACAAGCTTACTTAACAGCTTCTCTGAGTCTTCATCTCTGAAGGCTCCCATGTCATACAAAACGGATATAAAGGCCAATGCCTTTTTCTTGCGAATGGGCCTTTTGTTGTAAGGGTCTTGGGCATGACCTAGCATGTAAATGAAGTTTCTCGTATCCTATAACTGATCAAAATGCTCTTGGGTTTCTAATTACATGTTATACAACTGAAACTATGTGTACATATTCATAGGTGGTATTTACACATATATAAACATTTACACAAACCTTTCCTTACGGTTAATGTTTGTGTACGAAATTCTAGTGAGGTGTGCCAAGATTTGGGCTATAGCTATCTCTTTGAGTCCAAGTCATTTTAAATTTTCTTTATATATTTTATGTTCTTGTTCCAAATTTTCTGCAAGAAGCACTTTTATAATTGAATAAACTGTTATTTTAACAATATTGCTATGTAATATAGAGAAAAGACAGAGGGGATCCAGACTGAGGATCCCCTCTATGATTGACATAGCCTATGTAAGAAAAATGAAGACTGGAATTAGAGGGATGCTGACAAATTTGAGAAAGATTATTTAACAATGTAGAATAGGCAGAAGTTGATGATATGGGAGAATAAATGAGAGAGAAGAGTCTAAGGTACTAGGTAGGTGATTGTGCCCCAACATAGGAAAAACATTAAGGTAACGGGATAGGAGGGGAGAACATGAAAAGGTTTATTTGGGATTGATGACTTTGAAATGCCTGAGGCCTTCTAGACAAAGATTCCAGTAGATAACAGGATAAAAGTGTGAAACCTTGGGAAATGATACCCGAGGAGAGTACAGATGTTGGAGTCATAGCATATAGTTGCTTCTACATTGAACGCGTTAATAAAACAGCATATGGAACAGAGGATGAAACTAGGGAGGGGGGCTGGGGATTTAGCTCAGCGGCGCAGCGCCTGCCTGGCAAGCGCAAAGCTGTGAGTTTGATTCTTGGGACTGGAGAAAAAAAACAAAAGAAACTCTAGGGAAGAGGGAGGTAGTAAAGGGAGAGGAGTCTGGGGATGCTAAAATAAAGGAGAAAAACAAGTATACCTTAAAGGGAACTAAAGAGAATTTGAAGAAGAAATTGCCAAGACCAGAGATAAGAAATTTCTTTTAAAATTAAGGAAGGCCTTTAGATAACTTAATAAAACTCTATGATCTTAAGATTTTTTTGGTGAAGTGGTGCAAGCAAAAGACAAATTACATTAAAGCTGAAGAGGGGAAAGGAGGTTCAGAAGTTGAATCAGTGTAGATGACCTCAAGAAAGCATACTGCATAAACCAAAAGGGCAGTGACACCATGACCAAAAATGGACACAGGCACTTTTACATCTGCAGACTCTTCCTTTCCTATAAAAGGAGGAAAGTAAAGCCTGTTTAATAGTGGTATCATGATGATTAGAATCTGTTATTAATGAAATATACCTTTGTCCTTTCAGTAAATCAGAACTTGTTTTTGTTAATCATGTTTTCAATTTACAGTGTCATAATCACAAAATCAGGCAAGTAGCAAAGCGTTGAGTTAATTGGCCCTGAATTTCCCTAGCTCATATTTGATTGTATTCAGCAGAATTTGACCTCAAAAAATATTAACATATGTCTTTAGCACTCAGAACAAGGCCAGTTTGGTCTGGGAATGGATGGAGTCATGGCAGAATATTTCTTTTCTCATTTAACCTAAGAAATGACCTTCAGTGGAGATTCTAGGATCTTACATCACTTTCTGTGTATTGATTGGTACGACCCGCTAAGACTTCCTATTGTGGATATCTCATCACTATGCAGATGTTTCTTCAACCCAACTGTTGACATCTGTGGCCCCTTTCATGTTTTGAGCTGAAGATTCCCAAGGACCAGATGAGCATCCTTAAATGAAGTCACACAGCATGGGTGTGACATAACAATTGTTACCAGCTCATAGGGAGATAGGCAGAAGCGGGAAATGTTAAGTCCACATGGCAGGTGCAGGAAGCAGGTAACTACCCTGAGTTAACCTATTCAAATCCAAGAATTTCCCAAGAAAGGGGTAGAGTTCACAACTCAGGCTCATCTCAAGCTACAGAGAACTCCACAGGTGAGAACGTGGGCCCTCATCTCTTCCAGATAGTTCAACAAAAAAGATCTGCAGTTTAGCCATCTCTAACCTGAAAGGAGGCGTACGATACCTACCATGAAACAAAACCAAAAACAGGTTAATGTAGGAAACAAACCATTATTTTAGAGAATTCGTTTTCTAATATTTGGCCTCCTTAGTGAAAATTTCTCAAGCATGTATGTGTCTGTATGAATGTTGTGTGTTTTAAACTTTTTGGAGCTGATGCAGAGATTTCAAATACGGCTAATACCGGCAGAATTTCCTTTTCAGGACGTTCTGCGGAGAATTCATTACTTGTAATTTTAAGTAGAAATTGACAAAGGACTACTTTTTCAGCCCAGGAGGAGCCAGCCATGTGCACGTCACAGGGCTGGGAGGAAACCCAGGATTCTATTTTTTCCTACAAAGTTGAAAAGGCTGCAGTTGAGAGGGATTTGCAGCTCTCTCTCTTTTGTGAGTTGACATATTTATGTATCAGTGGGACAGAATCATCATACATTCTTTCATACTGTTCTAAGACATTGGAAGCATCAGCTTTAACAAAAGTAAGTTTTTCCTTCCAAAATCTTTCATTTGTGTTTTGCTTGTGTGGTATTTTTGACTTCGTGAATTTTTTAAGGATGAAATATTTTTATAAACTTTCCAGTGATTACTTGAGAACTTTGGCGTGACAAGTCAGTGTATACCTTGAAGTTTGTTAACCATTTGAGCATTTACAGCATCTGCCTGCTGAGCTTTACAGATCTCTCCTTCCGACGATAGCACAGTCAGATAATTCTGCAGTTGCCTACGGAGTTATTGTAATGGTTTTATTATGTGACCATAGCTTCGTTGTGGTAAAAAGGGGAACTGAAGGGATCCTGGGTTTTATTTGACTCAGTTTATTTGAATGAATAACATCTTGAAGATATTTTATGACTAAATTTATATTTCCAAAATGTATTTTGAAGTCACAGATTTTAAGAAGAGTAAATGAGATTCTTGCTTTTTTTCGAGAAAAATCTCTTTACTTTCCAGAAGCACGCATACATACAATAATTCCTAGTCTTAAAATTGAATTAAAATATCTGTGTGCCCAATACACACAGATATATGATATACTTCCTCTATCTAAAGTGCTGTTTTTGAAACTAAGCATTCTCAAGGCAAAAAGCATGAATCCCGTAAGCATGAATGCTTTCTCAGTATTTTAATCATGCGCTTTTGTGGTTCATTTCAAAACTAAATGCAGCTCCTCTGCTGTCATTTTGCATCAGAAATGTGGGAATTAAAAAGTATCATTAATAAAATGTATAATTCTTATAAATAAAGTATAAGAAAATCAGTCATTTTGGGCAACATTTCATATCCTCAATGAAGTACATAAATTAAATTTTAACAAATACTGCAATCTGGTATTGTAGAAAATACTTCATAACGTATGTGTTACTTGTATGCTGGAAGTCATGATCCAAATTGCTGGGCGGGGAAGGTAAACTTTGATGCCCGTATGTACACTTGTTCTGCTTCTTCCCGTATTACTATTAATTGCCAGCTCTGAATTGTTCTAAGTAAGAGTAGCAGATCTGTGTTCTATTGTAATGTCTGTGAAAAGTGTACCTCTTATTTTTATTATACCTGCCAACATTTTGAGACAAGCTAGATTAATTTGGGTTGCTTAGGGAAGCCTAGAAACATTCTGCTTATAACAGTGAAAATATGTATCTATTTAAAATATTGTAGAAATGCTTTGATTTTTTTTTTCAAAATGTCTTTTCAATGTAAGAAGCATGATCTCTTTAGAAAGGAAAAACCAAATACTTGGACTCAGAGAGGAAGGTCTGAATCCAATGTAAGTTAAAGGAGCTTGCATTCCCGTATTATAATAATGTTTTTTTCTATTTGTCTTAGTTACCCTGTAGTGTCCTAGAACGAGTTTTGGAGAAAAGGAAAAGGAGGACTCTTTCCTACAAATCACACTTCAAATCCTCTCAAAATTACATCCTCAGCATTTATCTTTACAGCTTTGAAATTACAGATCTCCTTAAGCATCTGAGAGGATCAGTGGACTTTCTTCTTAGGGGGAGAAAACACACTAGTTAACAGAGTGATGGGGAGCAGCATCGAGGGCAAACTAGTTAAAAATTCTGACATAGGAGGCTGGGGATGTAGCTCAGCGGCACAAGTGCCTGCCTGGTGAGCCTGAGGTCCTGAGTTCGATTCCTAGTATCCAAAAGAAAAAAATACCAAAAATACCAAAAATTCTGACATAGACTTTATCTTGGGACCCCTTCAAAAACGCCTGCATAATTTACATAATTCCCCCCGTTGTCTGTCTGACACAGCTAAATAGCTGTACGTGGCTGCCACACAGTATTCTTAGCCTTAGTAGTCACTGTACCTTTATTATGAGTGAACTATTTTATTCTCTGCTATTGCTCAAGCCAGAAACTAGGGAACTAACAACTTCTTCCATCTTTCATATCATATACTCAGAATATCTCCAATTTCTGACACAGCTACCTCTTAAATGTACTGACTTCTTTCTTTCACTGCTGTTTCACTTCTTTCACTACTGCTGCCGTTTCACCCTGTTTTCTTCTTTCACTTGGTTAACAGTGGGCCTTTGATTGGTCCTCATACCTCTCCAATTATCCTTTTGTACTGTACTTTCCATACTCATTATGTGTAATGCCTATATTCCTTCTCAGGGAATTCATGCTCAGAAAAGCGGTACAGTAGATTGAAACCAGATCTCATCAAACCTTAAGGTGCTCAAATCCCCTGTGGGTTTTGGTAAGATGCAGGTTCTGATCCTGTAAATCCTAGTGTTTGAGTTTTTTGCATTTCTAACAAGCTCACAGGAGATGTTGCTGTTGGTCCGTGAACCACACTGAGGAGCAAGGGTTTCGAGTATGCCTCTTGCGCTAGATGAGCTGGCGCTCAGATCACAGCTGTGCTGCTCATCACTTCTGTGGGCTGGGAGAACTCACTTCACCTCTGTGTGTCTTGTTTTCTTTGTCTACAGAAAGGCGATCTAGGTGCGCCTCTTTTAGGTATGACGTGATGAATAGACGCTGATGTGTTAAAATTACTTGCAACACTGCAGGCACAGAGTCAGTTTATTCCAAGTCAGGACTCTGAAAAGTTAGCTTGTATGTTACTGCTGTTCTGATTCTCATTCTCTCTCTGTCTTTGTCTCTGTCTCTCTCTCTCCCTCTGTCTCTGTCTGTCTGTCTGTCTCTCTCTCTCTCTCTCTCTCTCTGTCTGTCTCTTTCAGCTACACTGAATGTCCGTCAGCAATTGTAGAATAAGGCCTCTTTCTCTGCAGCCTCCCCAGGTACTTTTCTGCAGTTCACTTTTTGTACAGAAGTAACTCACCTCAGTCACTCGTTTTTAGGTGCTGCATCCTCAGGCACTCCCGACCGTTTCCCACCTATTATATATCTGGCTCCATCTTTGTGTATTCTCATAATGTCCACATATCCTTATTGGATGTGTTATAATTTCATTTCTTTTTTTTTTTATTTTAAAGATAAAAGGAGGGAAACATTAACAGACATACAACATTTTACAACATATCACAAGCACAATACAGACAATACAGAGTTACAAACAAAGTGGTAGGGAATTAACAATGGTGGTTGTATTACATATTGATATCTTCAAAGTGGCTTCTCATGAAAACATATAGACATGCAATACTGGTCAACCTAGTTGGACTCCTCATAAGATAATATGCTCCATTGTAGCAAGGGACTGTGATAATTAACACTGAATTTATAACATCCTGCATTCCTCTTTACAGGGTACAGGTGATCAATAAAGATTGAAGGCATTTTACAGACATTGTCAATGACCTATAAAATTAGAAACAGAGACAAGAACAGCTTTAAGATGGAGGCAGCTTTAAGATGTTTTTTTAAAGAAAGAAATAATGGTTATAATAAATGATCTCTTCAAATGCTACATAGGGTTTCTGGGTTGGACTGTGAATGTCATATGTATCCTCTATATATCCTCCAGATACATAGACAGCATGATTTATTCTATCCAGCTAATACTGCAGTACTGAAAGAGACCAAAATGACTATCCTCTTGTTCTTAGGATAATTAACTTGTCTTTGTGAACGTTTAGACATATGGGAAGGATACAGTGAATTCAGTCCCATAGGAATCCTTAGTAGTCCACATAAGATTCTGAGACAACCCAACGTGGTTTTAAATTCTTTAAACAAGGCTAGACATTCAGGACGAGAGCGACGGTGTGATATCAAGAAGAGCATCTTAGCCTTGAAGTCCAGGCTGAGCTCAGTTCTCTGTGAACTTGGACAAGTTAGTTTGGTGCCTTCCTTAAACACGGAATGAAAATATCTTGTAGAATTTTTATTAGAACTCTAGTAACACTGGTCATTTTTATTTCTTCCCAAATTCTTTTATAATTCTGTCTCTGCTGGAACTTCAACTTATCTCACTGAATTGTTAGCAAAGCTTTGAGATATATCTTTGCTTATTAATTTTACCAGAACAGTACTCACCAAATGGATCCTTAGTTTTGTTCTTCAGTACCTTATTCTGAAGTGTTGCCCTCACATTATTTAGGAATCTACTTTTTAATATTCTTTCTAGTTTGTAGTTATGAGCTGAAGATGGCAGCGTGGAAGTGTGTGAGAAAATGGGCTTCTGGGGTTCTTGTTTTCCAGACTTCGTTCTCTTTAATCATCTCTAGAAATGTTCGCAAGACAATCTAAGTAACATTTCATAGTCACATGACCCCTAGTACTTTTTTAAAGAGTACTAACTCCTAATTGAGGTATCAAGCTGCCATCTTTTGCAGAGCCAATGTACATGTATATGCATTGTCATCCATTTACGCATCAATTAGGCCAAGTCAGTATAAAACTATAGAAACTCGGGGCTGGGAATTTAGCTCAGCGGCACAGCGCTTGCCTGGCAAGCGCAATGTCGTGAGTTCAATTCCTAGTACTGGAAAAAAAAAAAAAAAAACAACTATAGAAAGTCAAAGTCATCAATATTCTTTATATCATGGAACTGCATATTGTGCTAATGAAAACCAAAGACTCCTCTGCACAATCATCGTTTATCACAAACTGTGACCAAATGCCTCTCAGCATAGAACAAACAATGCCTTCAGTTTTGTGTGAGAGTCTTTCTTCACTTAAATATCAACACTCCTTTAACAGATTTGTGAGCATAATTTGCATTTGAAAAAATGTGTCAGACACCAAGCTGTTATGTTGTCTAAATTAAGATTTTATTTTTAAAAATGATTTCCAGTCTTACAATTACATTTAACCTAGTTATTTGTTCCTTGAGCATTTTTATAATTATACCATCCTGGAAAAGACTGACCTTTGACCAGTAATTTTTTTAAATTGAACAACTGTACACTAATTTTGTTCAATATTTTCCTTGCTATCAAAGTGTTTTTTATATATATATATATATATATATATATATATATATATATATACACTTTGGACAGTACTGAAAAGTAAAATTTTAAAACTATAATAAGAGGCTTAACATGTAGCATATCTTTTTCTAAATTTGTTCCCTACTTTTAAAAAATATT
Organism: Chinchilla lanigera; assembly: GCF_000276665.1. NCBI lineage: Eukaryota > Metazoa > Chordata > Mammalia > Rodentia > Chinchillidae > Chinchilla > Chinchilla lanigera. The sequence continues at coordinate 22,589,064 of NW_004955411.1, forward strand.
TTTGTAATTGACTATTTTTTTCATTTAAGGCAATATTATAAAAATTTCACCATTCTGTTTAATACTATTTCACACCATCATAATCCCATTGATTACTATTCCAAGCACCATATTAATGACTTCTAGTATTATTTTAGAAGTCATTTAGTAAATAATTGTATATTTTTTTCAAGCAGTGTTTAGAAAGACCTTTATGAATCCTATTTAAATTTAATTTTACTTTAGCAAACACCACCCAAAATGCAACTAAAAGCACAAAATATACTTTGAAACTTTAGATCAAGGGTCAGAAAATAGTTTCTGTAAAAAGCAGGATAACAAATACTTTAGGCCTCAAAATTACTCACCTCTAAAGTTGTAGCTGTGAAGTAGCCTTACACAGTGTGCTAATGAGTGATGGTGACTAGCTTCCAATGAAGCTTTATTTTTGGATACTGACTTTTGGATTTCATATAATTGCATGTGTCAAAAAATATTCTCTTTTTGGTATTGTTTTGTGTCATTTAAAAATATAAAAGGTACATTTATGTATCATGCCATATAAAAACAGTCAGTGGCTAGTTTTATTCTTTGGACTCTAATTGCAAACTTCTGCTTAAAGGCTGGTTTTAGGAACCCTACCTTCCAGGATTCCAGAAACTTCAATGCACATATGTACATATATTTAGCAAGAGCTGGGCTGGAGATGTGGCTCAGTGGTAGGGCTCTTGCCTTCCATGTACAAGGCCCTGGGTTTGATCCCCAGCAGCCCCTACTCCACAAAAAAATAGTTAAATGTTTTATTAAATGTGAAAGGATTTCTTAAACTAAAAGTGATTAAGAAACTCTTCTGGATAACATGTTGAAAAGTACTTTGTAAACCATAAATCCCTATTACAATGCATTTTGAGTTTTCATTTATGATATTATACACACTAAATGATATGAAAAGATTGATAGAAAAAATAAAAATATGCCATAATGAGAATTCCATCTGGAGAACTGATACTCAAAATCTGAAAATCTAATAAACTGTAACCTAAAGAGAAAATAGGTAAAGGCCTTTAAATGTGAAGTAATAGTTGTACTAATCAAGGTAATTGGAATATTTATTGTTTTGGTCATTTTTTGGCCTTCTGATTGATCCAGTAGTTTACAAGTAATGTTATTCGTCCGCTCATTTTGTTTTTAAGTTTCTTTTTGAACTACAATAGCATAATCAGATAATAAGCCATGCTTCCTAATTTAACATGTGGTTATTAAAAGTTAGTATACACTCAATTCTTCTTTTCTCTTTATACATGTTCACAAACAATACAACAAACAAATGGCACCACTTTTATTGTGATCTATATGTAGATTTGAAAATTCCACTTAATCATGTGCTTCTGCCTTCAGAGGTCTGAAACATGCAGAAATACTCAGGTATTATATATTGATAGTTTATTATCAATGTTATTATCATTAAAGAAGGGGACACAAAGTTGCATGACAGAGCACTGCTCTTGCCTCTGAACTGAGCTTATTCCTTGTGGGGGCCGGAACGTAGAACAGCAGGACTCCTTCGGGATGCAGGGCAGTGGCCATAGGCTCACTCCACAGAGGGTGGCATGGTGAGAGCTCTGCTTGATGTCTTCAGCAGAGTACGGAGATGACACGGTTCCACTTCAGTATGCCCATCAGCCCAGTTACTTATCCACGAAGTGACTCTTCTGGTGGAGTAGAATGAATGAGCCAAGGGAGGGACTCTTATCCTCAGGGTACTTTCAGAAGAGAGAAATTCCTGTAAAAGGCAGGCAGAACCTGGAGAATTGACACTTACTGTCTTATCATCCTTAATTCAAAAAGGCATTCTTAGTCTGTTTTAAATGTAAGCCATCCATGGAAATTGTTGAAATGCAAGAGAAAATGTTGGTTATTAGAATGTGTCATAGTTCTGCCCTTCTAGCGTGACCTTCAGTTACCCAAGAATACAGGAGACTAAGGTTATTCAGCAATGTGTAGAGAGTTTTTAAAGCTTGGACATGTACAAATAGTTTCATACACGACTCTCGTATTATCCAAGCCTGGGTGGGATGCCATCCTTAGATGTGTCCCTCAGGCAGATCCAGCAACACACATCATCTTCACAACCATTGGCTGGCCTCTGTTTAGGAAATTTCCTTAGTTCTTAGAGACTACCTTTTATTCAGCCGTCAAGGTATAGCTCTAAAAGAAGCTATCCCAGACTGTGAAAAGACTTCAAAGCTACACTAAAGAGCATAGATTATGCAGGTCACTAAAAGCAGGATGATTCAACATCAAGTAATTTTAAGATTCTGGGTTGGCTTTATTTATGAAACAGGAGGGGAGTAGCTGTTTTAGTTGTAGAACTTAGTAGCCAGGCGTCTGTCTTCTTTATGCTATAGTCATTCAATACATGTTTGTGCCAGGAGCAAAGGCCTGGCCAAGTCGGGAAGATCTCGGCTTTGTTTGTCTGCCATGTTAGCTTACCACTAAGAATTCACACGCTGAATATTTAGGATGAAAACAAAAATTACACTAAATTATAACCAATATTTATCAACTAATACTGTGCACATTTCACTTCCAAGGGAATGGTAACATATTTTTCCCTCTTCTTTATATCCAGAATTAGCATAAAAACCTGAGTTCAACATGTTATGCTTCCAAAGCTATAAACATAAAATTGCTGAGTGAAACACAGATTACCTTAGCTATAATATATTTCTCTGGCAGATGCATTGAACTAACACTGCCTAAATCTTTGAAACTCAAAATAGATAAAAATCAAATTAAAACTGATTTTATGTACCAAGTGTTCTTCCCCTCCCCTCCACTATGACCAACAAAATTTAAACTATCAAAAACTAGCTCATAATTATTGATAAGCATTATCACCAAAGCAGGGAATATAGCTCTGCTTTGTATCTTTTAAAACGTTCATTCTGGTAGGAGATAAGTTATTTGCTTAGGCATAAACACTGAAAAAAAACTAAATAGCATCAACTTCTAACCCCAACCCAGACACTACTACACAGCACATAACATACACACCTACAAAGACTCATACACACAAACACACAGGCCACGTGTACAAACACATCACTACCTCATTTTTTTTAGATGAGGATCCACAAAATACAAGTAAAACCTGGTTCAGGCTTTTCCTTTCCACCTCCATAGTAAGATAATAATAATTATGACAAACAAAAACAAGTAAAAATGGAGTTGCCTTGATCATTGGAGGCGACTTATACTTCCTTTTGAAGATAGAGGTTTCATTTTGTTAAGTGAGGTGGCTTTAGAAATGGAATGAACCTCTATGTTTATGCACAGGAAGCTGTCACCTGGTCAATAATTAAAACCTGGAGTGGCAGACTCAAGTCACAATAGGGCTTTCATCTTTTTTCTATTTTCAAAATAATCACAGCAGAAACCAAAGCTGTCGTTTCAGACAAGCACTTTGCCCATTGCTATATGGAAGAACAAAACAAATGCTTCTGTGAGATGCTTGGAAACCTGAATTCTGGGTGAAGCATTTTCACTATCTTTTGTCAGCTTAAAGAACTATTTTTTTACTGCTCAATTTTTCTCATTTGTTTGATGAAAGGAATACGTTAAAAAACAAAGTAGGAATTAAAAAAAATATCTTTAAGATCCTAGATTTAGTGGTTCTGGGAAAATAAGTTTGTATCAAAAATAGTTTTAGAAGGAAGGAAAAATAAAACAAGCACTAAGAGACCTTATCGCTAAATATTTTACAGTGTTTCCACGGAGCATTCTTTTCTCTCTAGTTTTCCTACAATTCTTTGCTCAATTCTTACCTCCCCTCCTTTCTCTTTTTTCTTATATCTTCTCTTTCTCCTTGTTCTGATGATTGAGATTTAATTATTAGTAAGCTATTTAAACAAAATCTGTGTTAGTTATACAACTAATTTGTTCACAGTGTTCTTTCTTTACAAAACAAGGTCATTTAGAGTACAGCTGAGAAGCAAGTTGTACAAAAATGACCAAATTAGTGACCCATGTTGTCTTTAAATGGATCACTAAACTGGTGTCTAGTTTTGGCCCATCATAAAGAAAATTTCTCTTGCTTTTATTTAACAACTTGGTCCTATACAGGTCACTTACTACAAATTTGCAATCTAAAAAAGATTGTTAGAATTCATGGGGATTTACTGTTAAATATGTGCAGAAAGACTGCAGTAGCCATTATTTTTGGAGACAGAATAAAAAAGACGTGAAGAGCCAGTGAATGCATACACCAGTCTTACCTAGGAGAAAACTGCCCATAGACTTGCAAGGAGATAGGATACCTGTATTCTTTGACTTGGTCAATCGATCCAGAGGAAAAGACGCAGTGTATGTGTAGTACAAATAAAGGAAAGGACGCTCTCCGCCCTGATAGGGACACGATGATTATGCTTCCTCCCCAAGCCGAATATTCCATGACTGAAAGTGTCAGTGCCTCTTTTCTTGAACTGAACCACTGTCACTTTCAGTAAAATCGGAATCCTTTGCAAACTACCATCAGTTTTATCCAAGAATTTTTTTTTTTAGTTTACCTAGTTAGTTTTACATACCACTCACCTCCAGCTGGTATACAGAAATGCAAATGATTGTTTCTCGTAGTGAGCTCACATCTTGGTTGTAAGTGGTGCAACAAGCTCTAAACCCTTTATAAATATGGAAGTATCTAAGAGAAACTTGCAGGATTTCATTAAACGTATCACAAAACAATTTTTGAATATACCCTCATAAACCTCAGAATTAAAAAAGATTAACATGTTAACAGGCTCTTCTTACTTCAGAAAGCTCAGAATGAGCTCTTTCATCGTGTTGTTTTACGAATTTTAAGAAAATCATAAACCAATAGAATTGATATTTTAATGCCAGGATTCATGAAAGCCAATATATTATACAGTTATTCTAGTATAATTCAGGAAAGAATTTTGTGATTAATTGTAAAATCCTACTCCTTGCTTTTATTTGAATGACTTAAAGTTCTTCCTAATTTTTAAACTAGTTTGTCATGTTAAAAACCAGGTTGTTTTCTTCCCATTTCCCAGTATGTATTATACATGTCGGTCCTTAGTTACACTTTCAGTTTCTCTCGCCAGAGGAACAGTGCTGTGTGTCCAATTTATTTCACTTGAGAGTATAGTCTCAAGGTGCATCTGTTTAGCCAAAAATGTCTTAAGTTTATCATGAGGAGAACAAGGGAGGAGGGGGAGAAGGGACAAGAGAAAAACAGAATAGAAGGAAAACATGGAAGCAAACCTTTCATAAATAAGGAGGGGGAAAATGATCAAAGGGAGGAGAGGGGGGTAAGAGAAAAGACATTAGAAGATACATCATGTGCGGTTACAAGTTCCCTATCATGAATGGTACCATTATGCATATTCTAAAATGTACTGATAAAATTAAAAATTCAAAAAATAAATAAATACCAGTTTTATAGGCTCCATTAGCTAAAGAATATATAACCTAATCTAATATTATAAATTGGTATAAATTAAACACACCCTCCATTTTCTGGACCATTTCTAAAGCTATATTACCAGTTGAGAAGCTGTTTATTCTTTATGTTTGAAAACATTTCTTAAAATTTAGTTGAATTCCACTATATTATTAAGAGCATCAACTTTTTGTTTTTCAAGATTTTACAGTGTCACGATGAGTCAGCTACAGTGTGGTGATTGGAACTAAACTGAACTAGCAAACTAGTTCTAAACTAAACTAGCAAAGCTCCTTTAAATTCCTGGAAAATAGGTTATCAACTGAACTTGGTTTTAGGCAAGTGTTTAAATTGAGCATATTGTCACCCACTTAAAAATGACTTGACTAAGAATTGATTGTCATCATCATTTGTCATTGAAGGAAATTAGTTTTAAACCATCTAACAATATAAAATAAACATCTTGGTTTTATAGTGACCATTTCATAATCTCGTATTAAACTCAATAATCAAAAAAGTGATACAAGACATACTGACTTTCTTTTCTGATAACGTGCATTCCAACCATGGCAAGTGTTTCACGTGCACCCAAGTACCTGAGCAGACTGATGTATGTTACAGACTTGTTTCTTCTACTGTGTTAGTTTCTACAGAAGCAGGTCACACCTTTTGCTAGATGAGCTCATGTAGATGCAAGAGGAAGCAGGTGGAGACAGTGGTACAGTGTTCAGACCCTGAAAATAATTAATGAACGTGATGACAAGATCTCCAAATAGGGAGATCAGAAACAAACAAAAATGATGTGACCCCACTACTACTGTTATTAAGGAATGTTATAGAATGCCTGTTGACCATTCCAAGGAGAATAGGGAGGAGCAAACATATTAAACCTGTAGTGTCCTCATAGACTTCTTCTCTGAGAAACAATGTTGAATTGGGGGTTCCTACAGGAAAAACATTACCCCTATCATGTGCTAAGCTTATGTGAAATGCTGTTGGGTAAATTATCGTAAGTTCAGCTCTTGCTTGTACCAAAACCTAGCACTTATCAAATCCTCAAACCAGTGTTGAGGGGCCCTAACGCCAACTTAGTAACTAGAGTTGTTCTGGCAGGCACCTTTCACTGGAATAATAGAGCAAGCCTACAGAAAGCAGAAGGGCAGATAAGACTTGTATCTCCTAAAGTGATTAAAGTCCTTCATGATCAAAATTGTAGAGCTAAGCCTAGCTATGGAATTAACAACAGAAATTTAGACAGAGATTTAGATAATATGCTTTCATCCTTAAGGGCAAGATTCTTTTATTCTTGAAAATGTGCTTATACTCCAGTGAGAGAAAATATTTTTAAATCCCACTTTGTTAATTTTTAAAATTTTTGATGAAATGTTGTTATATTTAGTGCTCTATCATAAACTCTATTTTACTTCTACTTCAGGAATAGCTACCAAAATTGCATGATTCTGAATACAGTCTCTCCAAGAAAATCACACAGTGTTTTATTTTTCTTTGTTAGTACCTACAGAAACAGAAAATAGCCAGATGGAAAGCTCTGGTCAGCTGTTTTGTTTCATGGGAGAGTAGTTCATCAGCTCTCAAGAGAATTTGTGTTCGACCTCTGCACACAAGACACTGAGCTTCCAAAACCTCTGGACTTGCAAAAGTGTCCCTAGAGACTAATATCAAACATTCCACCACAATTATTTGATGTTTGTTTTAGGTTATTTTTGATTGATAGCCTGAAGTTACGGCCTCAGTTATTTTTAAAATTGTTTGCTGAGATTTTTTTTTTTGAAAGTGGCACTTAAAGATGGTGGAAAATACCCTCCTTTTTCCCAAATGTGCACTATAGTTTTAGTTGCATATTTTCCATCAAGTCATGTGTGCCTACAGCTGAGTTACCACAATGTTTCCATTCCTACATTTCCCTTGATCCTTGACTGGGACCCTGAGAAGCTAATAGAGTTCTCATTTTGTAATTTAAAATGAAGTGCTGGAAAATTTAAATGACTTCTGTAACAGTGAACAAATTATATGCTAGTGCAAAGCATTCAGTGCAACATCTACAGTTTCTGATTTCTAACCCAACGTTTTTCTGTGTCTTTGGTTCCAAGCAAAAACTAAATAAAGAGGTGTACACGAGTCTATTCAATCTCATTCTCAGAACAAGAAACAAAAGAAGAAAGAGAAACCTAAAAGTAGAGCCTATTTACTAGTTATTCTAACTCCTTCAGAGTTTTAAAGTATCTGGAGTTTACGTTTTACTGCTGTATGGCATATACTTATTCCATCTGGCAGAGCTAAAACAGATTAGTAATAAATTTAGGGAACTTATTTTTTTCATGTATTTCACTTAACTCCCCTGAGTCTTGTCAAATTTGTTCACTCATTTTTCCACCAACATTGCAGCTAATGTCATCATGGACCCCAGGGCAGAATGACCTTACAATCCCAATAAAGACATAGCAGGCTGTAAAGTCATGCGTACCATCCAAGGAGGGCCAGTGCCCTTCCAAAGAAAGTATCTGATAAACACTTCAAAAACTTTATATTCATCAGTACTCTTCAGTTTAGGGAAAAACCTTTTACTAATGTTAATAGATTCATGACCTACTTCTGCTACCTTTTTAAAAATATCTCCTTTGGACAATAACCACAGCACATGTAAGCTTCATCTTCAGCTACCCTTGCAGGGAAAGTGAGAGAATCTATTCTGCCATGACAGCCCCTCCTGGCTTTGTCTTTTGTTCCCCATCATTTGTTTTCCTTTCTTTGACATATTTGCTACACATATAATAGAAAAAATTAACATGGTATTCAATTTAATATACAGCAAATTCTTAACGCTCTTCTGTTTATGTTGAAGTCTTTCTTATTTATTCCACTGATAGAATTCTCCTTGTATATGTATTTCCATTATTACGGGTCTTAGAGTCTAAGTTTTTTATTCATTCATTTATTCAGTCATAAAACATTTATTGAGATCCTGCTGTGCCTCTGCTATATGCAGGTGAAGTAAATAACATTACCTTTGAGGAGCTAACAGTGAAGTGAGACAGACACACTGAATAAAACAATTGTTACAAAATATGGCAGAAGGAATATAACTATAAACTAATAGCAATCACTCTGTCTTGGAGACATGGAAAAGCACAGAGAGAAGGATTTTTCACTGGACTTTGATTGATGACAAAAATCATCCTGTTGGACCAGGCAGGTGGATAACAAGAAGTGCGTTTCAGGTGGAAGAAAAGTCATGTGCAAAGGCTGAAAAGCATACAAGGAAAAGTATCTGAAGGAGGAGTCCCTGGAAGTCCCTAACGTGCAGGTGTTGGAGAGTCCAGGGCTGGGAAACATGGGTGACAGTGAAGAGAGGAGAGGAGATAATAAAAGGTCTCCAGGGAAAGACTATAAGAAGATGGGTCTCAGAAAGGTTTTCCCTGATCTTGGTTCTGAAACTCCTCTGAGAAATTGAGCTTAACAACAGAGAACAAAGACCTATAATATAAATGTGCGTGGTCTTGTTCATATTGAGTGTGAAATCCTTAATATTACCTTCAGTTCACTGTAAGCCAGTATGGTCCATCAACGATAAGAGACTATCTGAACAAAATAGTTTAAAGGATGTTTCTGAGGTGCAGTTAACAGGACAGGGTACCAAATAAACACGTGCAGGGGTCCAAGAAGGAAAGAATGAGGGAAACACCTGCCTTGCCAGATTTGGTGATCAGACAGCTGTACATGCTAGATAATTTCTGTAACCTTTTATTAGAATGGTATAGTATGTACTTCAGTCAGTGAGACTTCAAAAATGTTCTTAAGTGTGCATCAGCCACCTGCCTGCCCTTATAGCAATAGTACAAATTAAAATCAAAACGAGAAAATGACCAAAGGTAAATCCAGTTGATTATACTTCAAATTAACATTCTTCCTCTAGTCTCTGCCTCCATCCAAGTTTTGTGTATTAATCATACATATTTTGGTATTGAAACTTCTGCGCTAACATTTCCCAAAGTGTCTTAATATTCCTCACACCAATTATATTTAAATTATTCCAATTCTTTCCCAAAGAAAAGCAGAAACAAATCTACGGAATCAATAAAATACCTGAATGGGTAATTGGAGTAACCGTGCAGCACTCCCAGGTGAATGTAAATGTATTTCTACAAGTAAAGCTATTTTGAATACAAACACAGAAACTAAGCCAGAAAGCTCAGCAGATTTTAAAGAGCAGTGTGCTTTTATATTTGGGCAAAACTAATGGCTATAGAGTTATTTGCTTCTATTTAATAACAGATCCATATATTAGAGAGGAAAGTACCCAATCTTCAGTACCATTCGGTGTATACGCTCTGTTATAAGAGACATACTCAATATGATTATTTTATATATTATTACCCCCTCTGTGGGGAACTAAAAGCTGTAATCAAATCAGTGTATAACTTATAAAAAGGCTCTATGGTAATTCAATTCCCTTAAGTTAACACAGAGAGAAATAAAAAGTTTTATAAACGTATCCACACAGTCATTATTGGAAGCCAAGAAAGCCAAATTCATATCTCGGTGCATTTCAACTCCACCATAAGTGAATTACCTCTTTAGAAACTTGTATATATGACAGAAAATTAGTAAGACATAGGGTAGTCTTTGATTTGCACAATATAGTATTACTTGAAACTTTGCATACCGGAAGTATATTTTTGCTTTGTGGTTTTGTAGTGATTTGATACTGAGAGAGAAGAGAAAAGGAATTACAAGGGAGGAGAAATGAGACCAAGAAGGGAAGAACAGAGAGGAAAAGAAAAATAGGAAATGGGAAAGAATCATACATCTCATTCCTCTCTTGAATGTACAATCTCCCTAGGCAGTTGACCTTTCTGCTCACTCAACAAATACCTCATATATGTCCTCCTAACATAAAAATGGCCACCATGAGCATGCAAAATCCCCCATTAGATAATGCTAATTTGGCTTATTGCTTCTGGTGACAAGCATAATGAAAGGGTTGTTTACCATGTCTCCTTATTTTCCGCCTATTCATTTAAAAAACACTGTACAAAATAAAACAAGACAGAGAGAAAAGCATATTTGTAGTACTTTAAGAAACCATACATCCCTATGTACATAAAACCCTCTATCCAATTACTCTGTCCCTATTTTAGCTTCAGAATTTCAATAATTTTAAATTGTATTTTGAGTTCGGTGTGTGTCATCATCATACCTGTTAATTATATCTGCAGCAGTAAACATTTCTAACGCCTAATAGTCAATTTTTGCTGATTTGGAACTTTATATAAGTGACACCCTGGGATAATTACTCTTCTGCAGTTTGCTGTGCACTCAGTATTACAAAGCAGCGATCTCCAATCTTTTCGTCCCAGCAGCCAGTTCAACGGAAGACAGTTTTCCCACCGACCAGGTGGAGGGGAGTCCCATCCTAACATGGACCAGCACTGGTCTGTGGCCAGAGGATTGGTGACCCCTGTTAAGAGGTTCTTTTGTACTAAAGAGGGTATTTGTAAGTCATCTGTTTTCCTTGCTATACCTTTATTTATCCATTTTCCCTTTGATGCATACTTCAGATTGTTTTTTGCTTTGGCTAGCATGTTATTCTTAGCCTCATGTATAAGAATTCCATGGATATTTATGTACATATGTTGCATAGAGAACTTATTAAATTGTATCTCAGTGCTTATTAATGAAATTGTGAAAGTTTTCATGATTTTTAGCCACTTGGATATCCTTTTGTACATCTATTCAGGCTTTTTCTATTTTTGTTCAGTAGCCCATTTTTTCCTTATTGATTTGTAGGACTTCCTTATATGTTCTGGATATGAGCTCTTTGTTGATTAATGTGTTGCAATACCTTCTCTGAGTCTATGGGAAGTAGTGTCTTATTTGTGTCTTTTGAGAGTTCTTAAATTTAATTTACTCTAATCTACTTAATATTTCCTACAGGGCTAGTGCTTTTCTGCCTGAAGAAATCTCTTGTTTCGCCAGTACATGAAGACATTCTATATTTTTAAAAAGTTATGTCCTAACCTTGATATCTCTAATGTAGTGGAAATGATTCCTGTATATGATGCAGAGCACTAATCTAGTTTCATCCTTTATGGAAACACAGCTAACCCAATGCCATGTACAGAAAGGCCGTTTTTACTCTCTGTCATTCATCACTGTCCCCTAGGTCATGCATCCACACCTTTGTGGGCTTGTTTCTGAGGCCCCCATTTTGTTGCAATGATCTAAGTGTCTAATATTGTATTTACACCCCACTGTGCATTGCAGTAGCTTTATGCTGCCTTGACATCTGATCTACGGGCATTCTCATCTTGTTCAAGTGTGATGTGGCTATTCTTGGCCTTTTGCACTTCTGCATCAGTTGCAGAACCAGCTTGTAAAATACCACAGAAAGTAACCTGAAAATATTCTGGATTGATGTGTATGGCAAATGGAGGAGAACAGCACCTCCAAAATAGTGAGACTTCAAGTCCATTCATTTCACGTACCTTTCCATTTATTTATTAGGGTTTTCTTTACATTCCTTCCAAGTTTTTGTAGTTCCCTATACAGAAGTCTCGTACATTCTTATGAGATCTATTATAAGATATGTGAGAGGTTTTAAATGACCTCATAAATTATTGTTTAGAATTTTATTTTCCAATTATTGCGTTACATTGGAATATAATAGCTTTCTCTTATATAGACATTTTCTCCAGCAATTCTCATAACTAACTTATAAATTCTAATAATGTATTATTCAGTCTTTCAGATTTCCTTGAAAGTCAGATCATTAATGAAAAACAAATTTGTTTCCTTTCAATTCTTCTACTCATGTTTTGCTCATTTTAATGTGCAGCCTGTGACTTCCAGTATAAAGCTGAATATAGTAGTAATTATGGGCATTCCACTTTATTTTTTAAACTCAGATAAAATATATAACATTCATCCATAAATATAATGTTTACCCTTTTTCAGAGGGGTGTATTTCCATTTATAATACAAAGCAAGACTATTGGTTACATAAAGAAGTTATTTTTCTTCCCTTTTCACCCATAAAGATTAAAAATGAAATTAAATGTATTCTTGAATCAATGCAATGTCTTTAAGTAAAATAAGATGATAGTGCTATAGTTTTTTAAAAATAATATTTAGGAAGTTCCTTGTATTCTTAGTTTGATGAGTTTTAAATTTTGAATTAAAGTAAAATTTCATTAAATGTCTTTTGCAGCTGCTGAAGTAATTATAAAACCTACTGTTACTTGGTAAAAGTGGTGAATGGAGTGATTCTCTTGAATTTTTAACTAAATGTGCATTCTTGAAATAAAATCAACTTGATCATGTATATTAATCTCTTCATTTATCATTAGATGCAGTTTGCTGTTATTTGGAGCATGTTTTTGTATTTATTGCCATAAGTATTATTGGCTTATAAAGTTCCTTCTCATGAAATTCTCAGATTTTGGTATCAAAATTTTATGGGGCTTTAAATTAACTACGGGTTATTCCCTGTTTATAAGTATTTGATACTTCAGATGTGTGACAGTATTAGTTCAACTTTACAGCTTGGAAAAATTAATAGGTGAAGCCAAACCTTTTTATTTGACTTCATACATAGGCTTTTCATTATAAATTTATCTAATTATTATCAAAATGTGATTTTATATTTCTTCCTGTCAGTTTGAATAGTTTCACTGATTTTAGAATTCTCCCATTTCAGTTCATTTTTTTAAAGTCTTTGGCATAAAGTCTCCGTGCATAACCACTATTTATTTAGATTGATCTACATAATGACAATTTTTGCTGCTTTTCACTTTTTTCAGCATCTCTGAGACTCAGTGCCCTTTTACCTAGAAAAGACTTGGTATTTATTTAAATGTAGATGCACTATTAACAAATCCACTTTCTGAGTGACTGAAAATGTCTTATACCATCAATGTCAAAATATATTTTATTTGAGTCTGCAGTTCTAGGTTGGGTCCTAATTTATATTAGCAATTTGGATACATCTTTCTATTTTCTTTCTTTCTCTTTTTCATTTCCTACTAAAAAATAGATAACCTTTGAAATTGTTATTTAATCTGAAAGTAGTATTTTAAATCTATTTTGGTGTTATTTGTCTTTAATTTTTAGTAGGCTTTCCTGATGGGCTCAACACCGTGCTTTTTAAACCTTGAGGCTCATCATTGCAGTGGTAATTTTTTAGTTTTTAAACTTGTGGCATGTTGTACTTTGTCAGCTTGGGAAAACTGAACAGTATATTTTCAGATGTAACTTATATGTTTGTCTTCTTTCCCATTCTCACTCTGTCACCTTTGTTTCCTATACTCTTAAGCATACCTTCCATATCTTTTCTCAGGATGCTTTGTATATTTTCAATTTCACTAATTATCTCTTCGATCTTATCCAATCTTTGCTAAAGCTCCCTACTAAGTTTCTGTTTCAATAATTCTGTATTTCGGTCTTAAACTTTATGTTTCATTCTTTTTTGTTGTTTTAAATTGTTTCCCCAAATTTTTGGTCTTTATTTTATTTACCTCCTCAAACATACTAGAAGCATACTTATGATTTGTGTCCTGTAACTCCAATATGTTCCCCTGTGTATGTTTCCACTGTTTGTCTTATTTAGTGTGTGGTCATCTTCAACTGGAGTCATGCATTGTGAATTCCTTTTTTTTTTTTTTTTTTTTTTTTTTTTTTTTTTTGTCTTTTTGAGACAGGGTCTCACTATGCACTTCAGGCTGTCCTTGAGCTCACTTATGTAGACCAGGCTGGCCTCAAACTCACAATGATCCTCCTGCCTCAGCTTCCCAAGTGCTGGGATTACAGGCGTGTACCACGACACATGGCTACATGCATTTTTTAGAGGAAAATGTGTGGAAGTTATTGCAGTCTAGGTTGCTAGATTAATGTTTTCTTCCTTTCAATATGATGAGCATTTATTCTAATGTTCATCTAGGGACACTAGTACTAAGATTAATTTAATATAATTTGTTTTGGTCTTTTTGAGACAGGGTCTCACTATGCAGTTCAGGCTGGCCTTGAGCTCACTTTGGAGCCCAGGCTGGTCTTGAACTCACAACGATCCTCCTGCCTCAACCTCCTGAGTGCTGGGATACCGGCACGCACCACCATGCCTGGCTTCTCAATATAATTTTAGGAACTGAAGTACTTCAAAGCTGGGCTTCTGTCTCTGAAAGAATTAGTTTTGCTTTTTCTTTATTTGTAGGGGATAGCCCTTGAGAATTTGGCCTACACCATGATGGCTTTATCAGATCTATCAATAGAGAAAATACAGATCCATTGACTTCAGTCTTTGTCCTCTTAACCTATGAGGATTGTCAAAAGGGCTGCTTAGTTTCTCCTCCTGAATTTTCTCCTCCTGAATTTGTAGGTGCTTCTTGAAGAGGGGACTCCAGATATTAAGCTTATCTGTTTTATTTCTTCTCTGCTTGGAGTTTGCCCATTAATTCTTCATGTTTTATTAATTCTCTGATGCCTCTAAAGTGATCCATCAAATGCGCCTTCTCCATGTTGCTTTCAAATTTTGTTTTGCTGATATCATGCTTCCTTTCCTTTAAGCTGGAAGTTTTCAACCTTCAATCTTAGAACCACTTAAGAACTGAAAAGTACTTATTTTTAGTCATCACCTCCGGAAATTGATATATTGGTTTGGGGGAGGTGCTACTTGAAAATTTTTTAAATGTTCAGAAACACTGCTATTAATGTTTATTACCCTTCCTTTCTCCTTAGACCTTTCCCTGCTTTTGTTTAGTTTGTTGTTGTTGTCGTTTGTAAAATGTCCTTACTCTTTCTACCAGATTATAAATTCTCTGCAGATGAGATTTGAATCTAATGTATGTTCATCTCTTTATAACTTCTAGAAGATTGCTTTGCAGATAACATACACTTTATATGCTTACTGAATACCTGAATAAATGAAAGATGTGTGATGCCTTGTAAGCGGAGCACATGAAAGATACCAGGCATGGCACCTCGTCCTTGTGTCTCTCCTACTTGGCATGCTATCAAGTACACCCACTGTGAATCTATTCATTCTGCTCAGCATGGCAGAAGTGTAAGTGGAGATATTACTCACAGCTTTAGTCTTATCAATAACTCACTATAAAATATAACCTGACATGGCATTATTCTTGGTCTAAAAAATAACACCTAAGAAACTGCATTCTCATCTATGGAAACTATTCCCAGTGGATGTAGAAGTCTTAGGTAGAAGTAAAATCTAAAGGATTAAACTTGAGAAATAAAGTCCATTCTTGCTGATTTCTAAGCTATGTATTTATTTTCATATGTTCAGGGCACCTCTCCACCTTCTAAAAGTATGCAATGATAAAAGTGTCTCATCTTATGTATTGTATCAACTACAGGATCAGTTTGAAAGAAGGTTTAAATAAATATCTAAATTATACATCCTATCCCAACCTAATTAATACATACCACTCCCACAGAAGATAAATGCTACTTAGTTGTGGCATAGAGTTAATATTAAGAGTTTTAAGACATCATTCAGCATTACTCAAAGATTTTAAATATGCAAAAACAAAATTTTCTCAACATTGTTGACAAATTAATATCCAGATACAGCTCCTATGAAAAGAATTAGGCAGTCTTCATCCTCCTTGCTACAGTTCTACCTGCAAGGCAGTGATTAAAACCAGGCCACTGGGCCTGCCACTGGACACAGTCGTTCTCTCAGTACTTAAAAATATTAATGTTAGGGATGAAGAATAGCAGAAAGTACAAATGATGCTTAGAAAACAGTAAGGAGATAAAAAGTAATCTGGTTGAAAAAAGTTCATAGTCTTACCTCTTCAGTCCACTCCCTCCCCATTCAGTTAGAGGTTGAAGTAGCTTTGAAAGTTTTAATGTTTCAGTCTTTACGCTTCGTGCATCAGGTGCAACTCTAGTGTCAAGAATCACCATTTCCCAAATTCTCATGAGATCTTGTCCTATTTTCTCATTTGTCTTCTCTTTCTTTGATAGTTAAGAATGATTGTTTGCTTCCTGACAGATTTCTAATAGCTTACCTTCCTTAAAGTCTACCAAAAAAATTCTTTCTCTTAATTCTCTAATAATTCTTTATGGGTCTAATAGAACACGTATCACTTATATGGTTATAACACCTCTATTTTAAAGAAACTCTGTGTGAACACTTTATATCTCTATAGTTAAATGGCACACTTTATGAAAATGAGAACTGAATTTCTTACTGTACTTCTCTAACCAAAGAAAAAAATTAGAGTAAATGTTCAGTTTTATCTCTTACCTAAGATTTTATTCACTGAGTAAGCTAAAGGAGTCCAGATTCTGTGGGCAGGGAACTCAAATATCACTGAGTAAATATTCAATAAATATTGACATGCATATTTCAATGTGTGCTGTTCTTGTTTAGATGTATAGATGCAAAAGCACAAGATTTTGAGATATTGGATTGATTTTCACTCTACCCAGCTCACACTGATGCTGCTTTCATGAAAATAATGGAATAAGAATTAACTTTCTTCTTTTAGAAAATGAAGAAATATGCTCCATTTTAAAAGAATTTTCTGTGGAACAATGCCTAGTACGTAGACAGGATGAAGATGGGGAACATTTTGTCTTATATTTAGACTTCTGACCTAGTCAACAAACACAAACATTATAATATACGGTGTTATGATGTCTTAAATAAATAACTAAAACACTACCAATTTTAGAATCCCTTATTTCTTCATTTTTATATTAATAGCCTTAGAAAGTAGAAGTGTGGGGGCTGGGGATTTAGCTCAGCGGCAAAGCGCCTGCCTGGCAAGCGCAAGGTCGTGAGTTCGGTTCCCGGTACCGGAGAAAAACCAAAAAAAAAAAAAAAAAAAAAAAAAAAGAAAGTAGAAGTGGCCTGGGAATTCCCAACTCCTGAGAAGTCATGCTTCATGTTATGTATACCTAAAACTAAGTATGAATAATAAGGATGACATTTTCCATATTAAGTGATAAAAGTTAAATGTACTTCCCTTATTTCGCTATTTAAAAAGTATGGTCACTGTGAATGTAAATAAAAACTTTTCTTTTGAATCGTTTCAAATGAATTGGATCTATTCTCCTGCTGTTTCCAAGCCCTTTAGAACTCAGTATATTTGTATTCACATGGATAGGACATTTCTGTGGAATTAATCAAACAAGAATTCAGTGTTCCTTGCAGATAATTTTGGCCATGGTCCATTGGGAAGTTTCTTGACTGAATTTTCATCTTTACTGGTAAAAGACCCATGTATTCCAAATCTTGTCTTTTTTCTGCTTATTAGTGATGCTCAGTATAGCATAACTGTTATACACAAAATTATTAATAGTGTTCTGTTGGAAAATTCATCACTAAAATAAGAGAATGTAAAATGTGTAAGAATAACAGTTAAAATGTAGTAAATAACTTACTGGCATCAAAGTGCCTTTAAAAAGCACCATTATAATTGATGTTCTAATTTTACTAAAATTTAACACTTTTCTGAATTGAAGAATTGGAAAACATTCACAGATCCTAGAATATTCATTCCTCTAAGTCCAGCAACTATAAACCCCATTTTCTAAGAAAAAATAGTGTTACTGCTTCTGGTAATAATAAAAATTTCATGCTTAATACCTAATTACAAACTTTTGAAACTATATGTTTTGTTCTGCAATAATTTTCCTAAATTTATAAAACAATCACAATTCTTATCCTGCTCCTGGCTTCAGGTTTCATAACAAACTTGTATTATATAAGAGGTCGATGCTTTTATTCATGTTATATATATGTAGCTTAAGTTCTAAGTAAGAAGTCTATAGGGTTTTTTCCTACCAATAATGATTTTATCTGCACTTCTGCACCTGGGCAATCCCTGAGCAGTAGGCACAGAGACCTAACACTTGCACTGAATCTAACCTATGGACGAAAGTTTTTGTTGTTGTTCTTGTTTTTTGGTCAGCTTAGTGTGGGACATTTAAGTGAAGCTGCCCAGGAGACTGAAGCTAGCAGAAAATAGCATTTCGAGTCATCATCAAACTTAGAGTGGTTGAAACCACAGATAAGGGTGTCAATACAGCAGGCAGTATATGGTACTGGAAGACCCTAGGATTTATATATAAATCCATTTTAGGTACACAGTAAAGATTTTAGAAGTAAAAAAGAAAAAAATGGACTGAAAATAATAAGATATTTAACTGTTACTTCTGTTTAAGTTTGAGTGAAAAGGAGTCTCATTTCTACCAAAATCAACTACCATAACTCTTTGAGATTACAGTAAGTGCTAACAGTAACAGGGCTATCACCGGGTCATATTATAGCCTTGAGGTGAAACCCTCCTACCTTAACCCACATCATGCTCTCATTGACTTTCACAGTAGCTCATGATGGATGCAAGGTGTTTTGCGCAAGCTGGCTTGATGCTTTTTAAACTTTTTAGCAAAATAAACAATCACTGCCAAGATGGAAGAGTAGCCTTTCCTAAACCACTCCAAGAATCTCCATGACTACAAGCACATTTTCCTAAATTGGTGAAAAAAAATTTTTTTGCTTAGGAAAATATAAATTCATTCCAGTGCTAGACTCACAGGGTTTTTCATGTAGAAAGGAGTTTTCTTTTACATACAGGAATCATTTTCTTATTTGCAGGATCGAACCAAAATGACGACTCAGTTTGCCTGTCACCATTGCACTTCATCACTGTTGGGGAAAAAGTACATACTGCAGAATGACAGCCCGTACTGCGTTTCCTGTTATGATCGTATCTTCGCCAACTACTGTGAAGCATGCAAAGAACCAATTGAATCAGATTCCAAGGTAGGTCTCACCACAACTCACAGAAGGATGGCTTATATGTAGCAGAGAAGTGCTCTGGAATCCCTCTTTTCCCTGTTGATTTTTAACACTATTTCTGGAGTACTATATATATAAGGATCCTGAAAGTTATCATTAATCAAGTTCTAGCCAGTGTGTTTAGCATTAGGAGATACATGCTTCAATTCTCAGATGATCTTCTGAGGTAGTTTTTAAGATTACACAGACAAAGAAATTAAGCTATTTTCCTAAAGTTACACAGCTAAAATGCTGAGTTATTTCTGGCATAACCAAAGTTATGACTTAATTAAATTAATAAATTAAGTACATAAATGTTTTTAATAATTAAATACATAAATGTTTGAATGTAAAAAGGTTCAAGATCTGTGCTTTTCTACTTAAAAACAGCTTCATCTTCACTAAACTGCAACTACTAATCCTTTCCACTTTTCCCACTCAACATACAATGCTCAGTATTTTCTTTCTTTTACTTTTTCTTCTTTTTTGCCTTTTTTGTAACTGGCTGGTATTATCTGTTGGTCTGGGAGTGTAACTCGTGGTAGAAAGCTTGCCTACCGTTGACAAGGCCCTGGGTTTAAGCTTGAGCACTGGGGGCTGGGGATCTAGCTCAGCAGCACAGCACCTGCCTGGCAAGTGCAAGGTCGTGAGTTCGATTCCCGGTTCCGGAAAAAGAAAAAAAAAATCTTCAGCACTGCCAAAAATAAAATTTGTTTGTTAATCTCAAAGAGTAATAGGATATTACCACAAAAGTTTAAAACCATTCAATGAAGAACCTTTTTTTAATTTTTTGAAGAAACATCAGGGAGTCAGTTTCTTTTTCAACCACCCTTAGTGACCAACCACAAAAAACCCAGATTCTAACTCTTAATTACCCACAGAATCTCTTCTCTTTAGATAAAAGTATCAGCAACAACTTCCCCTCAAGCTAGGTGCACAACCTACTGGTGCTAGCGTCCCAGGAATGGTCAGTTTTATCTTATAAAATGATGCTTTGTTGCAAACACCCTTAATTAACTTTTATTTCCTGTCTCAAAGGATCTTTGTTACCAAGGCCGGCATTGGCACGAAGCATGCTTCAGGTGCAGCAAATGCTATCACTCTTTGGTGGAAAACCCTTTTGCTGCCAAGGATGAGCGCCTGCTATGCACGGAGTGCTATTCTAACGAGTGCTCCTCAAAGTGTTTCCACTGCAAGAGGACCATAATGCCTGGTAAGATCTCCGAGAAGCCCTAGGCTCTAACCGGCGCTCTGACCGGAGCTGCATTTCATTAACTGCCCGAAGGAGAAAAGTGCGGGCTCCAGCTCCCTGGGTATGAGAAAGGCATCCTCCTTACTCTCTCTCGATCTTATTTCATATACTTCAGAAAGAAAAAGATTGTTCATTCATTATTTGTGAACAGGTGGTAGAATAGTGTTCTATTCTCAAAAAATGTAACTCACGGAAATATTTTGAAACAGAACCTGAGCAATGCAAAAAGGCAAAATCCATACCAATGACACTACTTTGAAAACCCCTGGGCCTGCCCAGTGGCGTAAGAAAGAATGACTTGTAGGAGACTGGAGCCAAGCATGGTTTTGTAGCACTACACAAACAGATATGAGGAGCTGTGAAAGTCACGCCACTGTTGGCACGCATTGATTATTAAGCAATACATGTTGGTCCTTTTCTCTGTTCTTATAAGTATAAGAAAGATTGATTCTCTCTCTCTCTCTCTCTCTCTCATTTTCTTATTATAGATTCAAATAATTTCAGAAGCCATAACTGCATAACATAAATTCCCTGGGCATTTCTAATATCCCTATAATGATTATTATGGCCCAATCTATCTAAACCCTGCATAGCTCTTCAAATTCTCCACTTCAGCTATTTTCATGTCTCCAAATAGCAGCTTATACAGGGCTTGGAAGAGTTTCCAGTGAATGAGTGAGTGACTTCCTGTCATCATGGCTAAACTGTATTAAATTTCCTTTCTCCAGATGAACATTTCTGAAACTGAAAATAAAGTTATTTTCCTAAAAAGACAATTTATGACCTTTCTGTTTAAAATATATTTTTAAGTAATGTGACCTACAGTTGCTTAAACAATATGAAGTTGTACCTGATTTAGACTAAAAGGTTCTTGCTTTTGGAATTCAGGTTCTCGCAAAATGGAATTTAAAGGAAACTACTGGCATGAAACCTGCTTTGTGTGTGAATACTGCCGGCAGCCAATAGGAACGAAGCCTTTGATCTCCAGAGAGACTGGCAATTGTTGTGTGCCATGTTTTGAGAAGGAGTTTGCTCAGTACTGCAACTCTTGTAAGAAGGTAATTATCTAAAGATGATGAAGCATATGGAACCTTCCAATTACTCTTTAGCTGTATCATATATTTAGAATGAACTAACACTATCATGTTATATCAGGCTAACATATTCATGTTAGTTTTAAATTTCTGCATGCCCAGCACCTCCAGCCATCACAATGGGATTGGCTATTTATTTTTATTAGCCATCAAATTCCACCCAGAAGATAAATTTAACAATACAAGTAGCTCAAGTGATTTGATGTTCCAGTTCCATTTACTGCCTTCATGCCATATTTCATGTAATGCAGGAGAGGGCACATCTCTCTTTGAATACAGAATGTTTCTTAAAAAATAAATTTTGATGCATTCAGTGTTAACTGTTTCAGAGAAATATGGATTTGCCTCACAGAATAAACCAAGTTAAATTGTTGTTTAACACCTCACATTGTATTCCAGTGAAGCACATGCCTTTCTGGCTTGACATTTTTGTATCTTCAGAGTAGGCTTGTAGGTTTAAGAGACTGACAGAGTCATGAGGGAAACTTAGTAAACATAAAGACACAAAAAAGACCAAGAGCTGCAGCCTCCCCTACTTCTGGTTCCAGAACAAGTATGGCCTTCTTACCTGGGTTTCCATTCAAAGCACATTTTCCAATAGCAAAACAGTAATATTTTAGAAGATTTGTCAAATTCTTTTTTAGCTTCAAAGCTTTTGTGTGAAAAATGGCTTGTGTCTATCATCTCGATGAGGCATGTGTTTCATAAAATATATATATTGATGTTCTGAGAGAAATCCTTGACCGGTGAGGCATCACAAGTTTTAAATGACACTATAAATTGTGGCGAGAAAGCTGAATCATGAAAACACCTTGGATTAGTCCAGCAGTTCCTAAACACGTATATCTGTGGGCTACTTTGTCAGATCTCTTACAGCCATTTGTATTTGTGTGTGGATAACTGGAAGTCTCATTATCACTTTCTATATTTTTACATGTATTAACAATACCAGTATTGCATTTAAGTTGGAACAAAGGCAGTTTCCTAGCTTACAATATAGAATTGCACCATAATGATGGCTGAGAATTACAGTGGATAATATGACATGAAATCATCTAATACCAGAAGACCTCCATTACCTTACCAAAACAATGATTTAGAAAGCAATGTTACAAGCAACAGTCAGACCCAGTGGCCTTGGACATATCAACCTTCATGGAATTACCACAGTCAGTGATATGCGTTTAAAACCAGGTGCTGGATATAAAATGAATAAGTTTATCCAGAATTGAAAGACACCTAAGTAGCCAATATTAGGCTTCATTTCTTAATGACTTAGGCTAAAATATTAATGAAATTTGTATGAATTGTCCTAGAATGTATTGAATACAATGTAAACTTTCTTTCAGTGCTGGACACAGGAACTTCTCTGAACTGTCAGGGCTGATCACTATCTAGTGGAAAGCTCTGGCATTTCCCAGGTTATGGAAGACTATATTTAGGATATGAGTTGAAGTCATCAGAAATTTATGAAATGTTGATGTTGGGGAGTAGACAGATTTTGATATGATATATTGTTTTCTATTTAATTTTAAAACCTTAAGTTCCTGAAGAAAGGCAGATATACATGTTTTTGACCAAAGATAAAGAAAAACAAATTATGAATCCATAGCAAAGACCAAATTTCTTTTTCTAAAAGCAGAAAGTGCTCAATAACTAGGCCCACAAACATTTATCTACAGATTTTACTTTGTTACACCAAAATTTATTTTCTACTATAAAGCAAATGATCTCGAACTACCAGTGCTTTGAGTTCAAATTCCTCAGCATTCATATAGTTAAATGTGTTCTTTAAAACTTTGTCTATCATCTCCTGCAAGCAAAATCATTATTGCCTTTACTTTACCAGATAAGAAACTTGTTCTAAATCCTGAGATCAGTCAGTGGTCAAAACCAAACTTAGATATTAGACTTTATCTTAGCCCGCCTAACTCTTCAAAAAGAATATAATCACAAGCACACTACTTTTAACATTCCAGAGCTTCTACTCCTTAATCATACACACTTTGGTGCGTACATCAAATTGTATTTTGCTTTGAATACATTTTTCAAATTTCACATCTTTTAAGCATTGCCTGCGAACATTTGACCAAGCCAATCAAAGGGACTGTGATTTCTGCTGTGCCTGATGGAAGGTGTTTGAAGTCAGTAGGGGTGTTTTAAATTGCTTTGCTTTGCTTTGCTTCACACAAACCATTATGCTTCCTCTTCACTTACTCAGAATAGTATTTCTTTTCCTGTAGGAAATTTAACTCGCATGAAATATCTTTAATTTATAATATATTTGCTATGGGATTGAAAATATCTGTAGAAGAATTTCTTTCAAAAACATATAACATTTTTAGCTCATCGAAAATAAGATTGCTTAAAGGTTAAATGTGATACAAATTCTGTTAGGACATCTCAGATATCACATTGCTTCAGTCTTTAAAAGATTTGTGCACAACCATATTCTAGGTTTCTCATCATGTCTAGCTCAGTTGCCATGGGTGCGAAAGATATGACTGTAAATAGCTAGACCAGTGGACTTGCCTGATATTTATCCATCTTTTCATAATAACTATGTTTCAAACTTTTTTTTTATTTTGTTTTTTCTGGTACCAGGAATCAAACTCACAGCCTCGCACTTGCCAGGCGTGTGCTGTGCCCCTGAGTTAAATCCCCAGCCCCAAACTTTTAATAATAGAATCCATGGATTCAACTGGTTTAGAAAAATATATTGCCTTATGGAGAAATAAGAAGCAGCTCTGACCAAATTCTATCACATTTTAAATTCTATCACATTCTATCAATGTAAACTAATGCCATTATTTTGAGACCTAAAGTTGAAAACTCATCCAACTGGATGTCCACAATACCCTGTGTGCTGTACAGAGTATTGGAATTATTTTTGAGAGATATTTTCTTTTGATGTTCATTCATTCCACAATAACTTATGAAGTGGTTGTACGTGCAAAGTGACTTTGACTCAGAATTGTGTGAATAGTTAAGTACACAAGTTACAGAGTCAGGGTGTGCAGGCTTGAATGCCATCTCTGAGGCCAGGGCAAGTACTTTCACCACTCAACTCATCAGTTATCGCTTGTCTATAAGTGGGGAAAGATAAGAGTATGTATCATGAAGACAGGGAGGTGCTGAGAATAAACAGAAGAGGCCAGCTTTCAGCACAGTGCTGAGGACTGAGAAGAACACTTTTAAGTATTATGTCTTATTACCAAACAAATTCCATTCAGTATTTCTACTTCCAGATACTCCTGAACCTAGTGCAAAGCTTTCAGGAAAATGTGGACTTTTTCAGCATCCTTGAAAATTAGCTATTGATATAGCAACATAGTATAGAAATATCATAACTCTGATTTTAAATCTTTGAAGACTAAAATAAGAAAACACAGAGAAAGATAAGGTGAATCAAATACCTGTTTCTTTTTTATCTTCCTGAGTCCATGTGGTCCTGTCCTTTTTCTGATCCACTGTAGGAGAGAATTAGAGTAATTTTCATTTTTTGTCAATTCTGTTTAATCTCTGTAATATTTGGTAGCTCTTATTGATTTGAAAACATCACAGAAGTATCTTATGGAAAAAGACATCCTAACAAGGTGAGAGAGCAGTCCAAACCAGAAGAAAATGTTTGGAAGAAATCAGAAGAAAATCATGAGATGGTCTGAATTGTAATGGCACCCACATTCATTGCTTTTTTGTGATCCTTTGGTAGATGATAACTTCTGGTGGGATAACATTTCATGACCAGCTGTGGCATAAAGAGTGTTTCCTGTGTAGTGGCTGTAAGAAAGAGCTTTGTGAAGAAGAGTTTATGTCCAGGGACGATTATCCATTCTGCTTGGACTGCTACAACCGTCTTTATGCCAAAAGGTGTGCAGCCTGCGCCCAACCCATTACCGGTAAGATCTTCAGCTCAGTATGATCCTTACTATAAGACAGAACTACGTAAAATGCTATCTAATTTAGGAAATGCAAGTAAAAAATGTAAATCTTTCATTTATGCTTCCTTTTCAGATACATATAAGTGAGACCTATAGGTAAATTTAAATATTACATGGATGCCCTCAAGAAAAAGAAAGAGTATAATTTGGGTGGCTATACTCCATAAAAAGAAATCCATGAAAGGAAATTAAATACCAAATCCAATGGCACAGACTCTAAGCAAAGTCATAGTTCTAGGAAAGAAGAGAGCAGGATGAGCTAAAAGGTCAGAGAAGACCGTAATGAACAGGCCTGATTGGAGACACGTTACGGATTTTAGCGGGCAGAAGGAATACTAATAAATCAGAATCCTACTTAATTCCGAGAGATGTCCCTCACATCCAGGCTCACATGAAATGCAAAAAGTTTTAACTAAGTGCAATGATTCTATAAAATATCGGAATCTGTAATAGTTAAAGTAGCATAGATCAGGAATTAAATAAACAATTTTAAAATGTTTCTAACAAAAGCATTACTCTTTTTTTCTATTCATTTGGAGCAAGTTTTAATGATGAATAAATGAAAGAAAATAATATAAAATTCTACTGAAAAAACAATCTACATGAGATATGATTTGAAAAATAACAAATGGAAAATTGATCCAAATTAAATAGGTTTTCAAGGTTTTAAGAAAGTGAATTTTTTTCTTCAGCGCCATCGCTAAAATGCTAATCCTATAGTAAAGGAACTGAAGCCAGCATGATACTTAAGAAGCTCAGTAGCTATTCTTGTAGGCAATTCGTAGTCACTTAATATGACAGAACTGTATTTCCACTTTCCATTCCCAATATTCTTAGACCATATTTCATTTTTTAGTTCAGATTATATAACACAATTGAAGAGTATTCTATCCTTTTCGTCCTCCTCCATCTTCAAATAGATAGATATAGATATATAGATATGTAGGTATAGATATTACTGTGATCTTTTTGGATCTGCCAATGAAGGTGAAGGTTTGCTACGCATCTCAGTTGGTCAGGTTTCACCACTCACAAAAGGAGAGAGCAAATCAGTTGGTTAAAGCACAGTCCTATGTGTCAATGCAGGGTGCTATGCATTTGAGAATCTCACACTGGCCCAGTCATGATGTTTGGCCACCATTCAGGTTTTGTTTACCTTGCACATATCTGGGGAAACAGCTAATCCATATCTTAAGTCAAAAGCAATTGAAGAGCTTGCCATAGGTAAGCAGGCTGCCTTCGCATTCCCCAAGCAAAATTGCTGTTATGTGGAACTGAGCAGCTGCCGGGTTGCATGGGACATGTCTTCTCTGTCCCTCAGCTACAATACCTTCTTTGCCCTTTTAATGGCTAGTGTTGATCTCAGAGGACCTACACAAAGCCTAAGCTTGATGAACTTGATGAATGTCAATTTTGACCCATCACAGATTTGTGTGTCTGACTTTTCTGATAAATTGCTCCAGATCAGCCACTGAACAGAACTTTTTAAAAATTCGGACAGAAAAACAACAATGTTTGTGCACAAAAACCTAAGGACCAAAAAGGAAAGATCAGACCCAAAAGCAGCTCAAATGTGGCATGATGCATTTATGTAAAACTGTCTGAAAGGAACTTCTAATAATTATTAGTCTTCGTTAGGTTCTATGACTGAGACACCAGAAACTGGTTCAATATTTCTAAATCTGATTGGCAAATATGAACTGGAAGAAATGTTTTTCAGAAATTGAGCTGTTTGAATTAATACATCATAGGTAATCCTGATTCAGTAATATATTGATCGTCAGAAAATTAGACATTCATACATTCATTTCAGGAAGTACTGTATTCTTATCCAAAGGACACATAACTTCAATTAGACAAGAGGAATAAGTTCAGGTGATCTACTATATAACATAGTAACAAGAAGAGTTCATTATAATGTGTATTGTACTTGAAAATTGAGTAGATTTTAAATGTTCTCATCACAATAAAATGTGTGTGAGATAATGCTTAAGTACTTGATTCAGCTATTCACAGTGTATATAAATATCAAAACGCAATGTTATATGTCATAAAAATGTACAACTTTGACTTAATCAATTAAAATTAATTTTTAAAAAAACTATGTTAGAGTGGTTTCAGAATACAATTTTATATTAACAGGATCTATCTGTGTGTCACCAGGTAAATCTTTTAATCTCATTACAATGAACTTGTTTCATTTGAACAAACTCTTGATATAAGTACAACTTTGTCTCCTATTTGAGAATAAGATAACGTTTCAAATTATCTGCAGTAAACAAAGCACTTCATGTACTGAAAATTCTGAGGACTGGAGAGTAAAAGACTGGTCTTGCCTCTGCCTGTGGCTACTCTATGACTATGCGTGAATAACTGCTCCCTGAAGGTTATCTTTGGCACACTCATATAATGAATAAGTGAAAGGGATCACACACTAGCTTTCCTCTATGTCTATTTATTTAAGTGAAAAGAACTTTCAAATGTTGTAGTTTATCCCATGAGAGATGCTAATTTGTTGGTTATGTTCTTTACAAAACACAAGGCCAAATTTAAGAACAGGTTAGCAGCATGTACTGTGGAGCCAGACTCCGCAGATTTGAATCAGATCTGCCACTTCCAATTAGACGAACTTGGACAAGTAGTCGAACTTCTTTATCACTCAATTTTAGTCTACAGGTGGAAGATGATGCTAATACCCACCCCATGAAAGTAAGATGAAGACTTTCTGAGGTAAAAACACATAGAGAAGGTTAGAATAGAGACCGGTACACAGTCAAGGGCTGAACAAATGGCACCTCTTGCTCTATTGGCTTGTTAGGAGCACATGAAGCCGGATACATAAGCAGCAAAAATCATGTTCCTGGGTGATTTTCTTACTGCAAATGACCCTCATGACTTAAAGGAGTAAACATGTCCAAATTTGAAACCATCTACAAATATCTCACATGTGGATTCAGACATTTCTTAAAGTCCTGCTGCCAGATGTTTTGATTTTTTTCTTCTTAGTATACTTCTAGAATGTTTTACATTTGCCACTTATAGAAGATGTACTAATAAAAGTAAAGAAAAACTTATAAGCATCAAAGTGTTAGACACATAATAATTATATGAATACAGATGATTTATGGATTATAGGATGTTACTCTTGCAGTCAGTTTAATAATGCTTCAAACAATGACAAGGTAATTAATTGGTACACTATTAATTTACTCTTATTGGAAAGTGCTGTGATAACATCATAGAGAAGCAAACTAATAAATCAATTAAGGAAAGAAAATAGGAATTTGATGTAAATTTCTCTATGAACTACTAAGCTCTATACAAAGACATCAAATACATTTTTAAGGATGAAAACAAAAGTTTATCATAATCAGAGAGAATTTATCTGAAGTAAAATGCTTATTCACTCGTTTTGCTTCACCATCCCAAATGGAATATTTAGAAGTTATGTGTGAATCCACCCATACCTATGCTATTTTTACTACATGGATGATAGGCGAATCATAGGAGTCCTGTAACATTAAAATCACTTGGACGAAACTTGTCAAATAAATAGACCCTCAAGTCCTGGATACCCCAACTGCTTCCTAACTTCTAGACCCTTTCTCCTGTAAAACATTTCAAATGCTACTACTCTAAAAAAAAAAAAAAAAACTGCAGTTCAAGTGAGACCCATGTTAACGTGGTAGAGTTGAGTGCGCGCTTCTTAGAAAAATCTCTGAATAGTGTGGCCACACTGGCGACATGGAGGAGACTTCCAGATCTTCATGCAGCTCTGAGCGGAAGCTGTCTCTGGGAAAGATAACAAGATTCTCACATTCCAATAGCTGTATGGCGGTTGGGATGAAATTTTCTTTCTGAGCTTTCTAGAAATTGTGTCCCAAACCACAAAATAACCATAAGACTTGCTCTAAGTAAAACTAAGCATAGAAAAATGAGAAGAGAGGAAAAAACTAATAAAAGTCATTAAAACACTATACACCAGCCTAGAAAGTGTCCATTCATTTCATTTTATCTTCATTTTGCAGCCAAGAAAACTAGGTCACACAGAGAGAAAGGGGAAAATATTCCTACTTAGATATCTCTGACTTTAAAACCTGCAATAAAATTCATGTACTGCCTTCCCTGTGTGCACACTGTATTTCCTTAATGACCTTAGACAATTCTTATCTATTTCCAAATGCATGTCATTTACATATCAAAATTCTGCTTACTTCTGCAGATTACAACAGAATTCAGCAGGGAGTTTTGTTGGGACACGTGGGAGGAACTTGCCTGGGTCTGACATTCCAGGAAGGGCAGCATTCTTTGAGGGTTACCTGATTCTGCACTGTCTTACTAGCTGCTGTGTACTCCCTTCCTGGAAGGCTGCTTGGCAGAAAGCTCAAATTTAGTCATTGAAAGAATGGATTATTCTCTTTCTCTAATTCTTTTACAGGTCTAAGAGGTGCGAAGTTTATCTGCTTTCAAGACCGCCAGTGGCACAGTGAGTGTTTCAACTGTGGGAAGTGCTCCGCCTCCTTGGTGGGTGAAGGCTTCCTGACCCAGAACACGGAGATCTTCTGCCGGAAATGTGGCTCTGGGGTGGACAGTGACATCTAATCTTTCCCCACCCGAAATCCATTTTGCCTTTGTTCTCACTAAATCCAGAACTCAGTTGCAATACTATTGTTGACTTAT
Source organism: Chinchilla lanigera (assembly GCF_000276665.1). Classification (NCBI taxonomy): domain Eukaryota; kingdom Metazoa; phylum Chordata; class Mammalia; order Rodentia; family Chinchillidae; genus Chinchilla; species Chinchilla lanigera. The sequence continues at coordinate 22,619,296 of NW_004955411.1, forward strand.
CTGTTCGAAAATGTTAAAATGGGATTTATGGTAGAAAAGATTTTATGTGCATTGTGAATGAGCTATATAATAAGGGTATAAAGAAGCACAAATTAATATATACTAAATCACAATCACCTCAACTTGCATTCAGCTGTTAGAAACATAGGAACGTCTCTCTTTATAAACAAGGTGTGACCTGTACCTAGGAATTGTGAATGTTAATTGTGAAGAATGACATTTCTCAAAGCTGTAGGGTAAAACAAATTGAGAGGAACACATGAGGCTAATGCTTGCATTTCTAGTTATATATTATATGACAGGTTGACTATGAATGGTAGAAGAGATTTATAAGAGAGGTGACTATGTTATCACATTTAAGAATTATGTCATTTTAAAATAATTCTTTTATTGCTCATATATCCTGACTTTAGGGATGCAAAATAAGTGAACAGTTTGACCTCACACATCGCTTCCGTAGTTAGCTGTTCCCTGTGTTCAGCTGGTGGAACTTGAGAACTGTGAACGTTACAGCTCTCAGGCTTTCTGTAGGTATAAAGGGGAGCGTTTCTGCCTGTGCATAGCCAAAGCGGAGGCTTCAACACTGTTTGTCTTAAAGCCCACGATGATTTTTCTAAATGCTTACAGATCCCATGAAGTAAAAGTCTATTCTTTCAAGTGAAGCTAACCATGAAAATAATTGTCCCCAGAGGCCAAACTTGAAAGTAAACAAAACATTAAATCATCGCTGGTGGAAATGAATTTTAGAGAAGAGATTGAGTGTTAGAACATGACTTTCATCCAGGAACCTACAGACATAATAGAATATATAATTGGTTCCAAGTCTGGTGGATTTTGCCTTTTACAGAGATGATTAATGGACAGATATAAATGTGGGCTTTAAAAAAATCTAATAATAAATGAAAAAGGGTGACTCATCTTTGAGAATTCAAACCTGTGAACAAGCACAGTAGCATAATGTGGGCCGCAGATGAGATCTCCCCACTTTCCTCCCCACCCGGCCACCCACCTTCCCCACACTCAGCCAAGCCCTACGGTTCCAATTTGCTGCACGACCAGAAGCTTCTCAGCTAGCCCTAAGCCCCCATTCAACAATTAAATCAATACTCATTAAGTCACAAAGGAAGAAAGTCTCTGGGAGAAAGTTCTTTGGTAACTCTGTTACCATGTTTATTTTTATATCAGCCGTCCACTAACTACAACCTACCTAGCTGCCCCCAGACCATATTTTCCAGGTGAGGGAAAATGGAAAGCAGTCTCTGCTCTCCGTGATCGGTTATCACCCTTGCTTATGGCTGATTTTGATTTGGGGAAAGGGGAGTCAGAAGAAACTCATGTAGACATATTTGTGTGCCTGCTTTCAGATTGCTGCAGGATTTTGATGACTCTGAGTAAAACAATTATAGACTGTACCTGTTTACAATGGTTGAAATAGCATCACAGTCAATTCCATTAAAACTGTTACTGAAACAATTTTTGAAATACTTTTAATTCCAAGGATTCCAGAGCTGTTATCAACTTGGAGATCCTAATAAAAGGTCAGGGTACATAGATTATTCGAAGACTATAATTGCAGTTAACAATGCCACGTTGCTTTCTCAAATTCACATGGTAAAATGCAGACTGTAAAACTTTTGCTTGTCTTATATGAAATTGCACAGTAGAAAAAATATGTAAATTGTTCTGTTTCCTAGGAAATGATAGTTTATTACATCTATAGAATGCTCAACCATTCAAAATCTGTATAGTTGCACATGTAGCATTTTCTCTGCTGCCCAATTGTAGATAACTATAGAACATGTTTTCTTAAACAATTTGTAATATTTAGGCACTTTTCTGTGTGTGGATTAGCATGCAAATAATCATGCTTGCATTTTATTTTTACAATTACAATTTACAGAGTCACTTCCTTTTATTATCCTTTGATAAGTATAGTTTAGTATGTATATTTCACACATAAATAGTTCTATATTCAGGAAGTAGCTTAGTCACCATCAGGTATATAAACATGTGCAGTGCTCAAATTAGACCCTAAGCTGTTGAGGTTCTGAGCTGGTGGGAGGGCAGGAGGGTGGACCCAGGTGTGGAAATGTGGAAGTGGCAGATGCAGAGTACCTGCCCTAGAGCTTAGACAAAGCACCACTGCTGACAGGGCATAAACATGCAAAACAGCTGAGAAAAACTCATTGCATGGACATACATACATACAAGGGTAACAGTGAAAATCCTAGAGCTGACTTACTGATACAATGAAGAGAAGAGCTTCTCCAAAAATGAAATGGGCTGCATCAGGAAGGAGTGGCCTCCTTATGACTCAGGATGACATCTGCACAGTCAGGGAAGTAGTTCGAAGCAAATTTTGACAGTTAATAACAGCCAGATGGCTTGGAAGTAGCAGCAAAACTGTGCCAAACAACAGGAAGAAATGAGATTGCTAAATGAGAGTCAGAGGAAGGGAAAATATTAGCTTTTACGAGAAAAGGTGTATAACAGGCCACAGAAAGTGACCAAGTGATTTTAAATAAAGGAGAAAAAGGATCATGACAGTGTTTAGAAAAATTATGCTCATGAGTCTGTGTGGACTAGAACTGAAGCAGGCAGGTCTCCAGGGTTCGGCTTCGTACTGCAGCAGTGTGTTTGACTAGTGGCTGCAAACACAGTAGGCAAGGATAATGCAGGCCTAGAGCTGTATTTGTTGATGTACGTGATTACACAAGGCAATAAATCAAATATTTTATATTCCAATTGGTGATTAAACATGGCAAAGAAAAAAGCAAAAAGTGAGTGTTTTGGCTTCCATAATAATGGAAGCCATTAGTTAAATGAAATATGATCATGCTATAAAAGAGATTCAAGACTCAAGTAATCATCATAGCTTTCAAAAAAGAACTCTTTCCTTGTATGCTGCAGTAGAAGAGTAACCAGTTATTATGAAAAGTGTATAACAGTGACCACAACTGGCTTTGATTAAAAATCCCTGCAAAATTTAATTCCACAAGTGACAATTCAGCCCCAAGATATGTGTGATGTCCAGTAATACCAATTTTTTAACTTAAGGGGATAAAAGGACTTTTTAATCTACTTGGCATTTTTCATAATAATTCATATATTAAATAAGAACATTATTTATAGTAGTATTTGGATATATTTACTACAGCACATAAATTGCCCTCTGGTACATTTGTGGATAGATGTTTATTACTGCTATAACACAGGTTTTTCTCTATTTTACAAATTGTAGCTTTTAAGATTTATTTATCCTGAATAAGTTCACATTTCACATAGGATACATGTATATTGTTTTGAGATTTATTTTTTACATTGACTGTGCAAAAAAATAAATGTGGAATAACTTCTGTAATTTTTTTCTTTTGTAACATAGGGCACATGCTCACTTTTATCTTTGTGACCCATCCTTTTACAATGTCCCAATTAAATATATTTGGATATCATCTCAGAGAATTAGTAGAAAAATAACATAATTGAATTCTGGCCAAAAGAGAATATCTGTCCTGTTAAGCTATGAGAACAAGGTCTGTGTTCTTTCTTCTGGTGATTGAATTCAGAAATACTCCAATTTCTCAATGACAGTATTTTATTTCTAATTATTATTTATTTAACTCTGACAATGTTCTATCAGAAGTAGCTCACTTCAGTTAGATTTTTCTGACTCACTCAAGTAGGCTTTTATTAATTTCTTCTGTGTTCTTAGAGCTCTAGTTTGTTTCAAGCTCTTATGTAGTCTATCTAGAGCAAAATTTGTGTCTGTAACACAAACCTTCATGAAACTTTATGTAAGCAACACTAGAAGCATCACTTAGTTTCTCTCCAGAAGTACATTAAAAACTGAATTTGTTAAGTGCACAAGCAAAAAAGTATTTGAAAGGACACCTCTCACAGATATTTCTTTTTTGAAATCATTGTTTTGAAAGGTAATTAAATCCTTATGAGTACTTGAAAGATAAATCTTATATCTTGGAATAGTATGTCTTCAATGAAAGAGTCAGAACGCTACTAGAAATTATGGTTGCCAGTGTGTTAACCTTTATCCGGAACCTCTTTCACCACAAGCATTAAATCTTTAGATCATTATCCTCCCAGAGACACTCTAAGAAACACTCTTTAACCCCATCAGCAGAGTCAAAGAAAGCAGTAGTGCACTTGCAATCCCATCCTGTTGGAAGGCTGAGACGAAAGGATTGCTTGAGGTCAGGAATTAAAACAGGTAGCCAGGGAAACACAGAGAGACTGCGTGTGTACGTGCGTGCGTGCGTGCGTGCGTGCATGCGTGCACGTGTGCGTGTGTGTGTCTGTGTGTGTTTTAAAACAATGTTTGGAAACTTTAAGGTTGTCTTTCCACAGACAGATAAAATTATCAGACTTGGGAAACTATGTCACAAGGATAGAGGTGACCACCAACTCCTTAGAAATTACTCAGTATGTATTTTCTCCATCAACGTAACAAAGGATTACCAAGAAAGATACTAAGAACCTTCATGTGAGACATCGAACTCAAAACAGAAATGAGTCCATCCATCAGTCATCTGTGTGGACGCTTAGAAGATCCTATAAATGCATCAGAGAGAACGAGAAAAGTTCTTTATTAGATTACAACCATTCTGAATTTTTCTGGCTACCTAGCTTTAGAGCAGGATAACTTGTTAAATGTGGAGGTGAGAGAGTTATTTCTAAAATTAGAAATGAAAAGAGGGAAAATGAACAGATTCATGCTCAAAAGTTTGAGTCTATAAAAGAAATAACAAAGATTTGTGCATTTGTAATGGGTTGGATAGATCTGTGGTTGAGACAGGGAACAGCTCACTTTGATAGAGTTATGACCCATGTCACCGAGGAGCAAAGAGTATTTTGGTCAAATATTTTCCCATGAATGGTAATGCACTTATGGAGTGGATGTCCATAAAGGGTTCTCTGAGTGAGGAACGTTAATGAGCTCAACAGACATTCATTCAATGACTCAAACAGTGACATTAAATGCTATTCCCACCACACAAAAACAAAAGTCAAACTTTATATTTATCAAAGTCCACACACTAAATCCTCAGGGTGTATTCTTATATGACAGCCTATTTCCGGGTTTCCTCTTTAGCATCAATCATGGGGCTGTTTACCTGACAGTTCCAACTCAAGCTCTTAAACAGGGAGAAAAAAGGAGTATGGACAGAAAGAAAAATGGAGAAAAATGTAGTGATTTTTGTTTAAATGGCATTACTGAAAAAAATTAAAAATTCCTTCTCTTAATGAAATTATTGTCAGATGTCATCTATGGGTGGCACAAAAATTAATTATCTCTTCTTATTCAATTTTCTATATTGCTACAAAGTATTTGCTATTGTGGGCCTCTGTTTTTTCCCTCAAAATATTTCATCCACTGATATCCATGGCACTAGTCTCTCCTTCTTCTCCTAAATCTCTGCTTGCCTCACTGGTATATCATCCTCCACTAATTTCTTAAAAACAGATATTCCTCAGTATTGTCAGGCTTCTTGCTCTGTGTGTCTTCAATTGTTGCATTCATCTAATTTCAACTGTCTCCTCTTTATAGTGGAGTTCTAAATCTATGTCTCTAACTTTGTAATCTGAGTTCTACCTGCATGTTTTTTTGTTACCTATTTTTATATCTGCAACTCAACAATTTATTACCCTTCTCATAAATTCCACATTTCTTTCTACAATCATCATCTTACTTAATGTTATCCAAATAGAGCTTTTAGGATTCAAGTCTTTGGCAAATGAAACTTAACCGTTAGGGAAATGCAAATTTAAACTACAATGAGATAGCATTTCATATGCACTAAAATGGCTACAAGTCAGACAGGCAGTAATGAGTGCTATTGAGAATATAGAGAAACAGGAAACTTCATATATTGCCTGCAAGAATGTAAAATTGTACAGCCACTTTGGAGAACTGTTTGGCAATTTCTCAAAAAGCCTAGCATAAAACTCCATAAAATCCAGACATTCTACCTCTAGATACCTACCCAAGAGAAATAAAAATGTAGATCTACAAAAATATTTATAGCAGCTTTACTCATAATAGTAAAACACTAGAACAAGTATGGAATTGATGAATGACTGGATAAACAAGTGTGGTACAGCCATACAGTGGAATGTTCATCACCAAAACAAAGGAAATACTGATCAGTGCTACAGCATGAATGAACCTTAAAAATATTATACTAAGTGAAGTAAGCCAGTTAAAAGGCCACATTTATTTGAGTCCATATATATGAAGTGTTTAGAAAGACCAAGTTTATTGAAACAAAGATTAGTGGTTTTCTAGAGTTGGGGAGGAAAGGATGTAAAGTATCCTTATTTGAGGACGTGACAATACTCTAAAGCTGACTTATGGTGATAGTAAAACTACTACCCAGTTAGTAAAATTACTAGAGCTGGAGTGGAGAAAAAGGGGAAGAAGAATTAAGATGTTTTATGTACATTTACCAAGTCCACAGGAAAGATATAATCATTATGTACTGCAAGCATGTACTAATAAAAGTAAATTTTTAAATAATAAAATTAAATTCCCTTGGCTTAAAAGAAAACATGTGATATGTAAACTATATCTCAATAAAACTTCTTTTTAAAAAATATGTCTTGATCTTCCCTGTCCCCAATCTCTTACATCTAAGCTCTGTAAAAAAGCTTCAACTTCTTTTCTCTTGCCCAAACTCCCACTCACTTTTTCCATGCTCCTCCTGCCCATGGAGTTTCCTCTGCCTAAAAGTCTCCTCTCATCTGACTGTCAAAATTTTAATCATGCTGTAAAATCCAAATCAAATCCCTCTCCCCCCCCCCCCCCCGTGAAACCTTTACTAATATCTCTTAGCAAAATTCCATCATTTTCTTCCACTGCTTTGGTAATTCTGTCAGAAGTTTAAAAAGCTGGCTTATATTACAGGGAATCTAATTAAAACATGATCTTTAGCACCAGAAAAAATTGAATTCAGTTCCCAGCTCTGCCACCTGCTTGTTGTGTGACATTTGACAAAGCTGTTCTCTTTGAGCCTCAGTTTTCCAAATTTTAATTGGGAAACTTTTGTGGTTTTTTTTTTTTTTTTTTTTTTTTTTTTTTTTTTTGGTTTTTGTCCGGTACCGGGAACCGAACTCACGACCTTGCACTTGCCAGGCAGGCGCTTTGCCGCTGAGCTAAATCCCCAGCCCCCGGAAACTTTTGTGTTAAAGCACACAAAGAAATCAGAATTTATTGATATTTTCTCAACTTGTTAAGCTATACATACTTCAGTTCTAATGCCAACATTTTACTAAATGTGTAAACAAAAAGTTCTGCGATACTCACTTAAAATGTAAGTTACCCAATATCCTCAGTAGTATTCACTGTTAAAGTAAAAGTATGAAGCAATGCAAATAAACAAATAGAATAGAAAATAATGAGCAAAACCATGTTTATATGCAGATGACACAATAATACTGGTATATCTGGAGATTCTATGAGAAAGAATTGTAACACTAAATAAAAATTGTGATAATTCAGTTATCAAGATGGGCAATTAAAAAGTAATCAATAGTCTTCATATATGTAAATAATGCTCAGTTGCAAAATAGACTTATGGAATCCCATTTATCATAGAAACAAAATATGAAGTACACAATAAATGTAAGAGTAAATAGCAAAAATTATCGGAAGTATAAAAATAGGTAGAAATGGGGCTGGGGATTTAGCTCAGCGGCACACCACCTGCCTGGCAAGTGCAAGGTCGTGAGATCGGTTCCCGGTACCGGAAAAAAACAAACAAACAAAAAAAAAGTAGAAATGAATGAGAATATATTTCTTCTTTTCTACTGATGTATGTTTTTGATACATAACATTTACATTTGTTTTGGGAATTAGTAGACATTTATATGACATAAACCTCAAAAGCCTGTTGTGACTGAAATGAAGTCTATGTAAACTTCTTCACTTCTACTTGGCACACATTCAGTTTATTAAAAGTTATTAAATGTCTCCTTTGCCTTCCTCCTTCAGTCCACCCCTAGACTCTGTGTTTATTCATCTTTTAAAAACCAACACTGAAGGCTGGCACAGCACCTGCCTGGCAAGTGCAAGGTCATGAGTTCCAAGTTGCAAAAAAAAATTTAGGGCTGAGTGTAGTGCACGCCTGTAATCCCAGCACTCTGGAGGCTGAGGCAAGAGGATTGTTGTGAGTTCAAGGCCAGCCTGAACTGCATAGTGAGACCCTGTCTCAAAAAGACAAAAAAAAAAAAAACCTACTACTTATCATTTATATTGCATGCATGTACTAAAAGATCATACTATACACATAAGTGTACACAATTATTATGTGTCTATTAAAAGTTTAAAAAATAAAAAAAAAAACCTCAGTGTTTGGAGAAATGTCTGACACTTGTTTGATACTCAGCAATTATTGACTGAATTAAATCCTACTTGTGAAAGTATGATTGTTAAAATAATATTCTTCCTACATTAATTGTCAGTAGCCGTGATCAAACATATAAATCTCTTTTGCTATTCATTCCAGTTGTGTTCTATACAGTTGCCTAAGTGAGAAGTGGGTAGAAAAATGAACACCCACAATTTCAAGTGTCTAATGTTCTATTTTGATATCACCGTTTCCTCTGTCTCCATAAATCTGTAAGATATGCCTTTCTCAAACAGGCATCGTAACACATCTAATTTTCTAGTGCTGTAAAGAATAATTGCCTTGGGCTGGAGATTTAGCTCAGTGGCACAGCGCCTGCCCAGCAAGTGCAAGGTCGTGAGTTTGATTCCCGGTACCAGGAAAAAAAAAAAGAATAACTGCCTTGGAGCTTCCTCCATGACTCCCAAAGTAAACTTTGTATGCACAGGTTTTATGTTAAGCCAGAGCACCGCATATATGTCTGCCAAATTTGGAATCATGCCCAAATTTTGTATCACGTTCTTACAGACTAGATATGTGCTCATAATTGTACTCACTTTGCTTGAACTGCAAAGATTATTTCTCTGTGTCTCTCCAAAGTGCAAACAGTGTAACTTTAACCTACTGCTGAGCACATCTAGTTTTGGACATCTTAAATTCTCTTACTGCACTGGAACAGCATTCGTGGACTGACTTAATACTCCTGGGGTGTAGCATCCTTCTTGTTTTTCCCTATTAAGCTTCCCTTTTTCTTGACACTTCCACCTCACCAGTTTCAGAGTTTACCTCTTAATTGACTTAATTCCCCTTGGACATAAATTCAGATTACTGACATCAATGCTTCAGATATTATTCCAGAAAATAAACATCTAGTTACTTTTTTAAAATCCACATTAACTTAACCAACATCCACACTTATGCTGCCTGATACCTCTATATGCAATGTGATATGCAGCCTCTGAGGATGAGAAATACAAGCACAGCTAGCAAATGTTCAGGGACAGATCTTGAGGTTGCAAGATATAAAATGCTACTATTGAAATGTACTGTTTTTATTCCTCATAAAAACTATGTGCCTCATTGCCAGCCTTGCATCTTTGCTACTTTACAAGAAAAGAAGTATCACAACTATTTTGATCCTCCCCCAAAAAATGAAGTTTGAAGTTAAGGACCTTTACTCTGTGATTCTAATGTGGAAAGGTTGTTGAAAATTCTCAAGTAATTATCTTATTTGTGAATAATTGTCATTTTAAGGTAAGAGCAACCACCTCTTCAAGTAAACTGATGCAATTGCCGCCAGGTAGAGGTAGGTGACTTTCTCTTGGTTTTCTTCCTCCAGCAAGAATTATCAGGGTTAAGCACAGGCCAGATTCCCATTAATGTGAAGTGTGCTGGCCTTTATTTTCCACAAGAACCTAATAAAGTGGTGTGTTTAATTATTCTCTTTGTAGTAATTAGAAAAATAGGGTACAAAGAGATAAAACAATTGGCTCAAGTCACTACAGTTCCACGGGTCTAACTCCAGAGTCTGCACTGCTTATGGCGCTAATAGCACACTGAATGACCCTCCCTGAAGAAGGCCTTGGGTCACTTTTTCCCCTTTCCTGTGTGCCGCCCCTGCCCCGCTGGTGCAAGTCTTGTTTCCCTTTTTGATATCTCAAGACTTCCATGACAAGGCTTTATTAACTCACACCTAGACTCTAAGTTGTCTTCAGTGAAATGTTTCTTTTTGCATCTCCATAGCCTCATCCTTTTGTCTATCTTACATACTTCATCCACTGGGTAAGTATCTGTTAATTGCCATCTGACCAGGGTCCCATCTTATTCTGCCGTCTTTATTGGCGCACCATGAGGACCTTCCCAAATACGGATCCACTGTCCTTCCCAGTCCTCTCTTTCAGTATTTACTCCCCATGAGGCTGAACGTCCTTGAGCATGGAGTTTTGTCTGCTCCGTTCACCACTGGACACATATCGCCTACAACAAACTTGGTACAGAGTAAGTAGTGTTACTCTTTGCTCCTCAAATAAATAAATGCTGACTTTCTTTCCATCTCGTTTCTTTGCTCAACGTGTTGTTCTACCTAGAGAGTTCTCTCTACCATCTACTTATGCAACTTGATTTCAAATAAAATTTGTCCATTATTTAAATTCTAGCTCAGGAGTCAGTTTGTCTAGAGGGAAATATCTTTGTCCTCCTTTGCACTTTGTTTTTGAAAACTCTCTTCTCACACTCACTGTATTTAGTGTGAATAGCATTAATTCTCCCTCACTGGTGTTTGGGGCCATTAAGTCAAAAACAAAGCAAAGCCTTATTCAGCTTTATTCTCCACATAATGCTGAGGCCTACATAACTGCCTGTTCCCTTTACAACCTGAAATAAGTCACAGGGAAAGCTTCCCCATAACTTCTTCTTTGTGATGGTAAATACTAACACAGATGTAAACAACAGCAGTAAGAACAATATCCTTGAACTAGGTTTTAAGTGTTTTACATTGGTCACCTCATCACAGTAGGTCTACGAGGTATTTGCCACCATTGTCTGACAGGAAACTGAAGCACAGCGAGATGACATTTTCCATGTTCCCACAGTTAATAAACAAACAGCCAGAATTCTAAGTATGAGTTTGGCTATAAAGACCATCAGTTAACTTCAGACATTGCTACTTTCTGACGGAGAACAAGAACATTTTTAAAGAGCCAAATATACACACATGTATTTATATTACACGTCACTGAGTACAAGCACTTATAAATTGAATGTGGATTTACATTTTTTGAGTGTCCTCAAATTCTTAGCAGCATTAAGAGACATAATGAGGGCACAAGGAGTTTTTTCACATTTAAAAAAATCAGTGCTGAGTGTGGTGGTGCACGCCTGTAATCCTAGCATTGGAGAGGCAGAAGCAGGAGGATCGCCCCAAGTTCAAGGCCAGCCTGGGCTATATAGTGAGTTTAAGGTCAGTCTAAACTGTATAGTGAGTCCCTGTCTAAAAAAAAAAAAAAAAAAAAAAAGATCAGTAAAGTCATTGGAAGTATAAATTTGAGGGACACTTTTGAAAAGCAGTTGATTTACTAATACAAAAGAATTTCCTTTCAGTGGCATGGTGTCTTAGAAGTCATGGCTTTGTAATAACACTTCTTTTCTTTACCTTTCTTCTCTTTTTTCTTTTTTCTTTTTTCTTTTTCCGGCATAACATGTTCTTGGAGTCATCCACTAGATGGCAGACAGCTCTTACCGTCCACGCACTGTTAATAAGTCCAGGCTTCTTTCTAAACTCCAAAAGCCATGCGAATTGCTTTCACCTCTACCCCTACAAATGCTGATCTTTACACAAATAGCATTTTAAAACAAACCACTATTTTGAGCTGGGAAAGTAAAATCAGAAATTTTCACAGTAATAAATATTAGGTATGGGCAGCTGCTAATCCTATGTTTTGTGTTCTTTAACCCAGCAGAAGCAGAAGCACAGACACGTTAGGAAAAAGGCTGAGAAAGCCACGTGGAATGATTCATCCAGACCTGGAGTTGGAGATAAGCTACGAGCTTCCTGTAGGACAGTTGTTTGTGATGTTGAGTCCTTATTTTTATCCCTCTCCGTACAATAGACTCAACCTGGGGACCCAGCACAGCCTGAACACCGGTTGCTTTTGTTTTGGTTTTGGTTTGTTGGCTGGTTGGTTTGTGTGGGGTTATTTTTGGTTTTGTGTTTTTGCAGTGTCAGCGACTGAACTGAAGACCTTAAACATGCTAGACAAGTGCTCCATCACTGAGCTCTCTTCTTTAGCCTCGGACATCGTAATTTTTCAAATTTCCTTGACTATAAAATAAGAGGAGCAGAGTAAGTAGTTCTAGTCTTTGTCCCGATTGTAACATTCGAGGATTGATGCCTAACAGTATATCTATTACTATGAGCTCCATAAATACACAGCTAATTCTATTCTAGATACTTAATGGACATTAATTTCATTAATTAACTCTATGAAACAGACGTAGAACTTGCTATAGTTCAAACAGTAAGAGAGAAAGTTGAGTCTGACCCTCAGAGCCTGAGTATCTAACACTATGCCATAATTTCTCATAACTAGGTGGTTAATTAATGAACTATATCTTTTTTATCTATCTACATGTAAGATTACACCTGTGCTAACAGTATGGTCCCTACGTTGTTATGTTAGCCACAGCTGCTTACCTGGTTGGAAAATGGGCTAAGCATATCTAGGAACAGATCTATTACAGAGATCAACTCTGAAAAAAAAATAAATACATTAAGAGTATGGGTTGGCATTGAGGAATTAAATTTTAGTTCCTGAAAATAACTTAAGAGACAAAGTTTAATGCGGACAACTACAAAGGACCATGGTACTGCACCAGTTTACCCTACTTTTTTTTTTTTAATTTTAGAAATAAAAGGAGGAAAATACTAACAGATCGACAACATTTTACAAAATAGCAAAGGATCAGTACAGACATTACAGAGTACCCTACTTTTTCTAACACTTTTTCAAACTTTAAACTATATTTTCTTTTTGTCAAATTGTTATAGTCTCAATAACCAGTTCCTTTCAGAAAAAAATAACTGGTTCAGTAAATATCAGCAGTGGATACCGTACGAGACACTAGGATTTAGTGATTTAATGAACCACAGGCATGTACTCTGTGACAAAGACTGAGTAGAGTGTTAATCTTTTTAAAGTGTAGAAACTTCCATTGGAAACAAAAGTGCAGTAGAAAAAGTCTGACTTTGGAGGAAATCACCTGGAGAACAGGTCTTTGAACTCTCTTTCTTCCTGGAAAATGACCAGATTAACATGGAGGCTGCCTCATTGGAAAGACTTTGCTCATGTGCAGCTGCTTGGCCACCATGGAAGTGTTTTTTGTCTGTTATGTACAACCCCCTCCCCAAATTAATGAGAGCAGCTTTTTCTTTTACAAAAAAATCCTAATTTGATTTTTACATGTTTGCAGGTGATGAAGTTTGCAATCACCTTAGGAATGGCTACATGTAAATATTACAGCTCGTTTCTTTCTTTGTATTTTTTAATTCCCTTACCATTCCCTCCCCCTTCCTCTCTCCTCCTCCATTTCCTTTATTCCATTGTTCATTCTTGTTGATATTATTTGTCCTAACTCATAATATGGCAAATAATGTTTACATTAATTAGAGTTATTAGGTTCCTGTACATGGAAATTTTTAAAACGAGTATCTCATGCAGGCCTGGCAGTCACCCAGAAATTATTTGGGTAAGTCAGGCACAAATTCTGCCTCTGCAAGTACAAAGGTACAGAAAAAAAGAGACAGTTTAAAACTGAAGACTCTTATCTTTGAAATTCCCAATAGGCCAAGAGGGCTAATTTTAGTGTTAGAATAGGACTTGGCAGTTGGTTCTAGCTCTGGTCCTTGGAGCATGCATTCAGCAGCAGAAACCCAAATCTGAGAAGAAGTGAGATCTGGTAAACTATGTGCATGTGATATTGCCATCAGCTGAAAACTAACTGAAAGTTATGTACTCATATAACCCAGCAAAGTGAAATATTCTCTTAAGCATTATGCAGTTCCACAATGTGTACCTGATGCTTTCATTCAAGGACTTGTTTTAAACGTATCAAACTTGTTCATGAGCAGGTATCTTTAGCTCCTGCTTATCTCCAGTTTAGGAGCTGGTTTTCCTATCCCCGTTCTGTAACTGTTCTTTTCTTTCTACTCAGATTTATCAAAACAAGCTTAGCCATTTTAATTCTCTTGAATCATGACCTCCATATATGCTTCTTGTCACCAACTCCTCCCCTCTGTCAAATAGCCGCTCCTCTTCCTGTTCTGTGGATAGCAGCTGAGCATGTGTCTCAGCACTTAGTGATGCACGCACTGCTGTTCATACTCCTTCTCCTCTTCTTACTAATCCACTTTCCCTCCTCCTTTCTTCCGTTTCTTCTTCTTCATCTTCATCTTCATCCTTGTCTTCTTCCTCTTCATTATTACCAAATTTTTTCTAGTAAGAGTTACACTGTGTCCCTTTTCCTACAAAAAAGAATCCCATTCTCCATTCCACAGGAACCCAGAAAAAAGCAGGGAGAGCTATTTTATGTGCAGACAATGCAAACTTTAAGCCAAAACTCATCAAAAGAACAAAAGGTCACTGCATACTTGTTAAGTGAAAACTCCAAGAGAATACAAACATAAATATTTATGCACTGAACGCAGATTCACCCAACTACATAAAACAAATATTAACAAACATGAAAAACCAAATAAGCACTAACACAACGGTAGTGGGGACCTTAATAACCCACTCTCACAAATAGATAAATCAACTAGACAAAAAAAAACAAAGAAATATTATAATTAAACAAAGCCTGTGAACAAATGGATTTGGTAGATGCCTACAGAGTGTTCCACCCAAAAATAACAGAATAAACATTCTTCTCAGCTGCACATGGGACATTCTCCAAAATGGACCATATATTAGCTGACAAAACATGTTTAAGTAAATATAGAAGAATGGAAATTCTCTTATACATACTATCTGACCATAGCACAGTGAAACTGGAAATCAACAACAAAGGAAATCACAAAAACTACATAAACACATGGAAATTAAACAACACACTTCTGGATAACCAATAGGTCACATAGGAAATTAAGGACAAAGTTAAACAGTATGTACACTTAAATGACAGTGCCGATACAACGTACCAAAACTGATAGGACATGATGAAAGCAGTCCTAGGAGGGAAATTTATAGTGATGAGCTCACACATCAGGAAAACAGAATGAGCTCAAATAAAAAACCTAGTGTTGAAACTCAGACTTCCAGAAAAAGGAGAACAAATCAAACCCAAAGCTTGCATGAGGGAAGAAATTATAAAGATAAGAGCAGAAGTTAATGCAATAGAGACTATGAAAACAATACAAAGAATCAATGAATCAAACAGTTGGTTCATTGAAAGAGTAAATAAAACTGATAAAACAGTAGGCAAGCTCCTCAAAAAGAGGAAAGAAACAATGCAAATTCAAGCAATTAGGAATGAAAAGGAGAAAATCACAACAGATCCCACAGAAATCCAAATCATCAATAAATGCAGAAAAAGCATCTCAATAGATGCAGAAAAGGCACTTGACAAAATTCAACACACATTCGAGGTAAAAGCCCTATAGAAAATTATAATAGATGGTCTTTATCTTAATCTGATAAAAGCCATCTATGACAAACCAACAGTTAATATCATATTAAATGGTCAAAACCTGAAAGCTTTCACTCTAAAATCAGGAACAAGACAGACATGTCCATTATTACCACTCCTATTCAATGTAGTTCTGGAAAAGTTAGCCAGAGCAATTAGACAAGAGAAAAAAAATAAAAGGAATTAAAGTAGGAAAGGAAGAATTTAAATTATTATTTGTAGATGACATGATGGTCTACATAGAAGATCCAAAAAACTCCACCAAAAGACTTGCAGATTTAATATCCAAATTCATCAGTGTAGTGAGTGACAA
The DNA here is from genome assembly GCF_000276665.1 of Chinchilla lanigera. Lineage (NCBI taxonomy): Eukaryota > Metazoa > Chordata > Mammalia > Rodentia > Chinchillidae > Chinchilla > Chinchilla lanigera. The sequence continues at coordinate 22,635,190 of NW_004955411.1, forward strand.
AGCCAATGCTCAAAAATCAATAGTATTCTTTTACACAACAAACCCACAGAGAAAGAAATTAGGGAAAGTACAAACTTTACAGTAGCATCTCAAATAATGAAATACTTAGGAATCAGTCTAACAAAGGATGTAAAAGATATGTACAGTGAAAATTATAGTACCCTAAAAAAGAAAATGGAAAGATATCCCTTGCTCCTGGATAGGAAGAACCAACACAGTGCAAATGGCCATACTTCCAAAACTGCTATACAGATTTAATGCAAGCCCAAAGGAAATACCAGGGCCAGGGATATAGCTCAGTGGCTTAAGCGCTGGTCTGGCAAGTGCAAGGTCCTGAGTTCGATTCCCAGTACCAGAAAAGAAAACAAACAAATCACACAGTGGAAATACCATTAGCATATCTCACAGACCCAGCAAAACATTCTTAAATGTTCAAAACATTTTGAATGAGACGACTCCTAGAATAGCAAAAGCAATTCTAGGCAAAAAAAGCAAGTTATGGGGCATGACAATCCCAGACCTGAAATTATACTACAAAGGTACTGTGAAAAAATCAGCATGGTACTGGAAAAATAAAAATTGGCCTGAGGAACAGTGGAATGAATAGAAGATGCAGGTGCAACCCCAAACACACTGAGCCACCTTATCTTTGACAAGGGGGCCAAACATTCACTGGAAGAAAGATAGCCTCTTTAATAAATGGTCCTGGAAAAACTGGCTTTCCACATGCCAAAGACTAAAACTAGAGCCATGTCTATCACCATGCACTGAACTAAAGTCAAAATTGATCAAAGATCTAAATATCAAAACAGAAACAATAAGTTTACTGGAAGAGGAATTAGGCAGAAATCTAGATGACATAGGTATAGGCAGAGACTTTATGAACAAAACCTAGACGGCAAGGGAAATAGTACAAAGAATTAACAAATGGGATCCCACCTTATTAAAAAACTTTTGCACAACAAAAGAAATCACCAAGAGAGTGAAAAGACAACCCACAGAGTGGGAAAAAAATCATTCTCAATCCAAAAATCATAGCCAACTGTCCCTCAGACAAAGGACTTTTATATCTAGAATATATAAAGAATTGAAAAAAAATCAGGCTATCCAAATTCAAAGACCCAATTCCAAAATAGGCATCTGAGATAAATACACACTTCTCAAATGAAGAAATACAAATAGCAAATAAATACATGAGAAAATGTTCAACATCAGTGATCATTTGAGAGATGCAAATTAAAATAACACGAGGCTCCATCTCACCCCAGAAAGAATGGCTGTCATCAAGAAATCAACTGATAACAAATGCCGGAGTGGCTGTGGGGAAAAGGAAACCCTCCTCCACTGTTGATAGAATTGTAGCCTGGTGCAACCACTATGGAAATAAATGTGAAGATTCCTTAAAAACTTGGGATTAGAGATCCTATTTGAACCAGGTATTCCCCTTCTGGGTATCTTCCCAGAAGAATTAAAAATATCATACAACAGAAATATATGCACACCCATGTTTATAGCAGCACAATTTGTAATAGTTAAATCTTGGAAACAATCCAAATACACATCATCAGAGGAATGGATTAAAAAAGATGTGGTTTTTTTTTTTTTAATGTAATGGAGTACCATTCAGGCCTAAAGAAATATAAAATGGAGAACATACTCATAAATGAAATAAATCAGACCTATATGTGTAAACATCATATTGTCTTACTAGTTTTAGAAATTGAACAAGAAAATAAGATCCAACACACACAGTAGATATTGGGAACTGGGGAAAAAACTGTAAAAGAAAAGTCAAAGCGTGATGAGAAAAAGGAGAAAGGAAGAAAGGGGAAAAAAATATACAAGTATACACTAGATATTTAAGATAGTTTTACAGCTAGCTTCTCTTAGTTCCTTGAAAAGAAGGTTTTGTGCTAATAGTCTTTAGACAAGATATCACATCTATATCTTGTACTCTTATTAACTATTATGAAGACAACAATATGCAGTGTATCAACTATTGTAACTGTCCTACTAACCTGTTTCAAAACTTGTTTTCATTGTTTATCTTTTTGCTCTTAAAAAAAGAGAGAAATTTTCAGTACCCTGAAGCCAGAACATATAGAAGAGATGGTTTCCAAAAGAGTTAATGTCAAAAAATAAAATGAGAGTAAAAATATAATTAAATTTGACAAGGTCATAATTGTATTTATCTCTCATATTTCTTTACCTTCTGTATCATAACACAGCTTCCAGCATTATTTAATCCATTCTCCACATTCTGAATTTTTACTCAAATAGCTTTGTTCTCTTGGTACTCTCTGACTCATAAGCCAGTTATCAACCATTAAATAAATTGTTAAATAACTGATTACCTACAGAACTGCAAAAGGCGGCTCAAAAAAGAACACATATACTTGGTCCATGGGAGTTTACAATCTAAAATGGAAGCACATGTGTTGGAAAGTTAAAGTGGTCTACAATGAAAGATCTCCTTTCTGTTTTTTCTCCATTTTTTTCTCCATTTTTTTTCTCCATAAGTGGTCACCTTTTGAAGGATTTAGTTTTTTAGTTTTTTTGGTTTTGTCATGCTAAGGATCAAACCTAGAAGCTTGCACATCCTAGGCAAACACTTCACCACTGAGCTACAACTTCAGCCTCACATTTCATGTTTCTCCTATGTCTTTCCAGGGTTTCAATATTAATTTTTAATAAAAAATTATAGTCTTTCACAATTTTACATATAAAGTAGCATATTAAACATGCTAGTCAGAATATTGTTTCAATATTAATACTATTTTGAGATAATTGTAGTTACATGCAGGTGTATGAAATACAAACAGATTGTATGTTTCCAAATGGTAATATCTTAAACTATAACACAGTATCACAGCCAGGACAATGGCAGTGATACAGAACAGACTCTGAACAACTCCATCGCTATCAGATTTCTTCCTACCACCCATTTTATAGCCACACACCCTTTCTAATCACTTCCATTCCCCTTTTAACCCCTGGCAACCAAAAATCTCTATTTTCTACTTTTATATGTTTGGGATCTCAAAAATGTTATGTAAATAAAGTCCTGTAGTATGTAATCCTTTGAAATTGGCTTTTCTATCTCAATAGGACTCTGGATATTGATTCAGGTTGCTATATCTATCAGTCATGACTTTTCATTGCTGAGTAATATTCCATGGTGTTAATGCACCACCACTTAAATTTTTATCTCTTGGTTTGTTTCTAAATATTATTCTATTATGAATTGACCATTACAATCATTCCTACACAAGTTTCTGTAAGATAATGATATGCTCAGGGATCCAAAACATATTTATGTATAGTTTCATAAGAAACTGTAAAACTAATTTCCACAGACATTTTACCAGTTTAAATTCCTATTAGCAATGTGTGAGTGATCTAGTTTTTCTACCTCCTCATAAGCATTTAATGTCATCACTAATTATTCTTTTATTTTTGATAGATATAAGGTAGTATCTCCTTGTGGTTTTAGTTTGCTAATATCTAATGCTATTAAATATATTTTCATATTCATGCCTTCCTAATATCCTTTTTGGTAAAAGATTTCTCCATATCTTTTTCCTCTGGCCTATTTAGATGGTTTGCATTTTCTAATATCTAATAGATGACAAATGATAGATGATAAATAGATAGATAGATATCAGAATATTCCTTTGTTGAATATGTGGTATCCTCCTTCTATCTGTAATATGTCTGACAGGATCTTTCATGAAGCAAATTTATAAATTTCAACTCAGTCCATTTTATCCCCCACAGAAGATGAGAGTCGAGGCTCCTCCATGCCACATATTCTTTTACACAACACTGGTACCACAGGTGTCAGGGGTAGAAATCTAGCTCCCTGCGTAACCTTTGCTCATATGCATGGGGACAGAATGCACTTTTCTTCTGTAGTGATTCACTGGAGTATTTTTTTCCTAAAAGTGTTTGGTCATGCTAGCCTGCCCAATTCTTTTTTTTGTTTTGTTTTGTTTTGCTTTGCTTTGCTTGTCTTGTTTTAACTACAGAGAGCAAACTTTTTGGTGATTTTAGATTTTTTCAGCAACAAGTTTGGGATACATGAGACAGAAAGAAACTACTTTGAAAGCTGAGCAGGGTCATACACCCCTGTAAACCCACCACTTTAGAGGCTGAGGCAGGAGGGTTGCTACACGTTCAAGGACAACCTGGGCTACAAAGTGAGTTCAAGGTAGCTTGAACTGCATAGTAAAACTCTGGTTCAAAAAAGAAATAAAAAGAAAAGAACAGCGAAGAGGAGAGGAGGAGGGAGGGGAGGGAAAGGAAGGGAAAAGAGAAGGAAGAGAAAGGAAGAAAGAAGCTTGAGTTTCTTAGATCCTTATTCCTAGCTGGTATATCATCTTCTTTTAGAGGTTTATCTTTTGCTTTCTGTTTTTGTTATTTTATATATAATATGCAGGATTTTTATTTATATTTAAGGAGCAGAGTAGGAAAAATTATTTCTATTTTCCCATCTAGAAAGTGTACCTTGTCTTTCTGTTTAAACATCAAGAGCCATCTTTACCATTCATAGAGACTTTCTCATTTTCACAGCTAGACAGCATCTCATTGCAAGTAGATACTTAGCCAGGCCACTGTTTCTGAACATTTGAATAGCCACCTACAGTTATTAACAATTCTTAAAATAATCTTATGTGTTTGTATAGATGAAAGATACATTGAATAGGTGAAAGAGAGATGATGGGTATATAGGCAATATTTATTTTTGCCTGCATCATAAAGGGTACCTGTAGGACAAGTTCCCCCAAAATAAATATTTTTGTAATGTTGATTATTGCTGAACTATGCTCAATAAGAATGGTACCAATCTGTACTTCAAGTATGAGAGCATTTTCTGACACAATAATTTTTTGCTATCAGTAATTTTTCCAAACTTGTAGGTGAAAGAATGTACCTCATGTGACTCTAATTGCATTCTCTACACTTAGAGGAGTCTAGAACCAGTATATATTTTTCAAATACATTTGCTCATATCTGGAAATTTGCTCATATCCTTTGAACAATATCCTATTATAGCCAGTTTTGCTGTCATTTATAGGATTGCTTTATAAATTAGAGGCAAAGCATTATTTAGATGCATTAAAACCCATCCATTTAAAGTATGTACTTGTATGTGTTTTGAAAAATGTATTCACTCATATCACCACCAGCACAATCAACAAATAGGAAGTGTCTATCACCTCAGGAATTCTCTAGGGTCTACTTGTAATTCATTGCCTGTCTTTAAACATTCTCAAATATCATTTACTTAACAAAAAGTTGGCTTAATTAAGAAGAACTAGGCAAGGAACTGTTTATTCATACTCTAACAGCCCTTTAACTTAGGGCCCAATTTCTAAGTAAGATGAAAGTGTGACTACCAAATCATGTTAGATTATGAGCATTTGGGAGACAAGAAACAGCTTTCATATTTCTTACATTGCATTTAGTATTTTGAAGTATGTAATCAGTAGTCATTATCATCAATCAGTATTCCTAACCTGAAACTAGTGACCAACATTGCTCACAAAAATGAAGACATTACTTGACTCACAGTTTATCATATTAAAACTGCACACTTCTTACATGATGCTTTATTCCTGGTTGTGAGCAAATGCTTACATTCTTCTAAAGAAGAAAGAATTGCAGCAGTCATATCCTCCTAAACAAAATGACACCGGGCAGTGCAGCCTCACAGGGAAGGCTTTTCTGCAGAGCTGATGTGAATCACTGACGTCCAGTCAGCTTTACAGGGCAGCACAGGGCCGCCACTTTACACAGACTAGAAGGGGTAGGTTTCAAGTGCTGCAATTTGACTTATTTTTGAGGTTGCTTCTATCTGTGTGGGAAGAATAGAATCTTTAACATCTGGAGATGGTAGAGGTAATCTGAATTTATTTCCTATTTACTGTAAATTGCACAGATATAGTTAACCTTTTGTATCAGCCATTCTAGAAAATAAATGTGACCCAACTATATAATAAATGAGAATCATGTTTGCAACACCAGAAATATTCCAGATAGATTGAATGAAGCCATTACTAAAGCAAATAGCATTTCTCTCAAATGTTCCTTTTTCCACTAGAAGTATTTCAATGTGATTAACACTAGGTGTTACTTAATGTTTTATTTATAAAGTTCTGCATCAGTGTGGTTTGCTATTTAAAATGATAACTTGGTTAGGGGTGGTGATACATGCCTGTAATCCCAGCACTTGGGAGGCTGAGGCAAGAGGATCCTTGTGAGTTCAAGACCAGCCTGGGCTACAAAGTGAGCTCAAGGCCAGCCTGAACTGCATAGCAAGAGTCTGTCTCAGAAAGACAAAAAATAAATAAATAAATAAATTGATAACTTGCATATCAAGTAAATATCTCTCTAATGCTGAGCTATAACTAGTTTTTAGACTTACCACAGAACAAAATAAAGCCTTAAGGCAATGGTCACAAACCCATGATGAATGTGCTGCAGTGAGCTGTTTGTATCACTGGAAGCTCTAAAAGGTTCACTATCACTGACTTAGAGCACCTTCTAGAAAATATTTCTCAAGGTCACAGGATACCTTCCTTGAGCTAGTCACAAAACTAAGACAAGCTCTAAATAATCAGTGAATCAATACTTTAATCCTATTCAGCACCTTTCACCCAGTAGACTTTCTCGACCCAAATAACCCATCCTGAGTTTTCCAAGTCCAGGAATAGAGCTAATCAAAAAGGCAATCCAAATATGTTCTTTATCCTAAAATCTAAATCAATTATCCTACAGATGGTAGCAAACTTTATACTGTATTAACAAAAAAGAGAGAAGCCCTAGTAGATTGTTTGAGGAATTTTATATTGATTGCCACAAAGCTTCAGTTTTTAAAATCATGAATTTTTACAAATTATTTTTGCGTATATTCAGTACAGTCAAACTCCATGCTGTCTATATTTAATTTTTGAACTCACTTAGAAGTAATTACAAACAAGTCATGTGATATGAGTGCAAGACAAAGCTTTCTAATGCTATTTTTCAAATATAAAAGCTAAGTGGCAATTGGAATCAAAATAAATGACAGCAAAATATTATAGCCTAATAATATGACTTTTATAATTTTATTACTTTTAATAAAAGTAAAATCCATAAGTCCACACTGATATGAATACACACTACTACATATACACAAATTGGTGGAGAAGAGCAAGTTCCTCTCAGTGGAATATTAATAATTGCCCCAGAAAAGAGGAAGTTATGATTTTGCAATATCATAGTAATAACAGATTCAAGTGAGGAGGCCATCAGTGAACACCCCAGAAGTTATTAATTATGAAGAGAAAATGTAACTATGCAGAGGAGGAACGTAGGAGATGCTATGTGCGTTGAGTTGTGGAAGTTACCATCTTCAGAAATGGAGCTCATGGAATTGCAGGTCACTGGCCAAGGAGCACCAAAATGATGTGATCACTTGTCGCTGATCTTCTTCATAAAAAATGCACAGTCTAATTCTTAGTCTTGAGTTAAGATCAAACAAACCCAAGCTGTGAGACATTTTATCAAATAATTACCAAGGTCATGAATAATAAAGACAGTTTAAGAGGAAAGAAACATGATAACTAATGCAATACATCACTCCGGAATGAGCTTCGAATGGGAAAAAATAACAAAGAGTACTGTTGGTGCAAGTGATAAAATTTGAATACGGACATGGATTAGATAGTAACTTATCAAAGTTAAATTTCTTGATTTTACAATAAAGTTGCCACTATACAAGGGAATATTCTGGTTCCTAGGAAATAAAATCTGACATCTTTAGGACAAAGAGCCGTCATGCCTGAAATTTACTTTCAAATATTTCATAAAAACTACAAACATGTATTTAGAAGACTGAAAGAAAATAGTAGGGTAAATGGGGCAAAATGCAACCCACTGGTGTGTATGGGTAGAGATATATAACAAATTCTGTGTGTTCTTCCTACCTTTGTTTAAGTTTGAAGTAATATGAAAATAATAAAAAATAATAGAGGCTATAGTGATGAAAGTTTCTTAGAAGATCATAGCAAATGTTTTAAAGCATCCTTTTTCAGTTTTTATGTTTTCTTAGTACATGATTACAGTGCATCATGATTCCATCCCTCAGGCGGAGTTGGTACATGCACGTGGCACATTTTAATTCATCTTATATTGCCTTCCCCTCCTCTCTCTCTTCATTCCTTCCAGCCCTTGGTCTCCTTCCCTTTTGCAAAAGTTCTATTCCTTAATAACATCTTTTATCTTGCTCATTATTTATATTTTAGGTTTCTTATATAAGAGAAGCCATGTGATATTTAAGCTTGTGTGTGTGGTTTATTTCATTTACATTATGGTCTCAAGGTTCATCCATTTTCCTACAAATGACTAAAGTTTTTCTTTCTTTAGGGCAGAATAGTACTCTATTTTGCATAAATACCAAATTTCCTTTATCCATTCATCTGTTGATGGACATATAGGCCACTTCATGGAATTAGCTATTATGAATTGTGCTGCTATAAACAAGGGTATGTATTTGGAACCATGAAAATATAGCAGTAATCATCTGAATCTAGGCTAGATGACCCTTAGCAAGAATGGTACATGAGACTGCATGGCTCTGGGCTAGAAGCAGCTAGGTATAGTCTGGTTTGTCCTTGTGGCAGGGAGTAGCCCCACCATTTGGGGCCCCTATGTGTCATGTTATGACATTTGGTTTACTTCTTAGTCACATTGTCTGAAGCATTCAGGCCTTTATTTGTGTAGCTTGGTAAATGTTCATCTATCTTCTTTGATGATATAAAACTACTCTTTTCCCAGTGGTCACAGTAAGTACCCCTTCTAGACATGTACCCCAAAATATTGACCAACAACTTTTGAGACATATGTCAATCTCATAAAGTGAGAAACCTTACAAAACAATAGAGCTGGACAATACATTTGAATATATGACTGAAAATAACAACAATAATAATTTGCTTAGATTTTAGAAAACAAAAATTGCTTATATATAAGTACCCTCTTTGGCAAATGCCTGGTCCTGCTAAATATATTTTCACATCTTGGATTTTTACCCCCAAAACATCATTCAATTTTCCAGTTCCTAAAGGAACTGGTCTCCCCATTAGCAGCTTTATATCCCAGATACCAAATCTCAAATTGCAGAACAGTCATTTAACTGAGTCTTGAATTCTCTTTCTGCTAAATGAGACGCTACTAGTATCTATGGCATTGGGTTGTAATTTTTAAATCTGTTCAATTTTAATAATTTTTTTGTCCTTTTGAGACAAGGTTTCACTTTTCAGTTCAGGCTGGTGGCCTTGAGCTCACTTTGTAGTCCAGGCTGGCCTCGAACTCACAGCAATCCTTCTGCCTCAGCCTCCCAAGTGCTGGGATTATAGGCATGCACCACCACACCTGGCAAGGTTTAATAATTTTAAAATGCATAGCTAACCACCTGGCATGTAATTCAAAAATCACACAAAGAACATAGATTATGGTATTCAAAGTCTGTACTTGATCATGTACTTTGTAATCATGAGGAGCATTTTTCCTGAACCCTTCTCCAGCCTGCTCAGAGTGACATATATAAATAAACTTTCTCTTACATCTCAAACAATAGATGTGTTTTAAAAACCAATTCAAAATAACTTAAAAATAATTACAGAGTTCTTATCCTGTGCTTCAGTGGCAGTTCATGTCCTTGGGTCAGTCTGCTACTAATGTGGGAAAGCACGCCCATTCTCCTGGACTTGCTATTCCTGCTGTTAGTAGCTACAGACCTTGGACTTCAGGATCAAGATCACAACATAGGACCCACCTTCCAGTGGCTGCACGTATGAGTTCACTTCTTTTTTTTAAGAGAATAAAAAATAAAAATAAAAATCATTCAGAATTTCAAAACAGTATGATAGGAAATTAACAAAGGTTATTATATTTCATATTGTTATCTTCAAAGTAGTTGTCAGATTATCAGAAATAGGCATGCAAAATTGATCAAACGATGTAAGCACTAACCATTCCTTGTAATAAACTAATAGAAATTAGTACAATTATCCTAGCTATCTTGTGTATGTATGTTTTTCCTTCCTTCTTTTCTCCTTTCCCCCATCCCAGTTGTTCTTTCTTTTTGAGTAGTTTCTTTCCCTATCACAATATTTATTGTACCTTTTGGATACAAAAGGTTTCAGTTTCTTACACTAGAAGACAATACAGTGTTTACACACACAGATCAGATTTATTTCACTTCTGGGTATGGTCTCCAGTTGAATCCACTTGTCACATCCAGAGATTAAAGCCACATTTTATTCTGCTATCTGTGATTATGCTTATTAAAAAATTTTTAAATTATCTTTAACTATATAAAGACAGATTTGAACCTCTAGGACTCTCAAACACAGACACACACACACAACTTTAGTAGACAGATGAAATCACTAAATGACATTTTTTGAAAAAGTTGAAACAGAAGTAATTTTTTTGACTGGGAGGTCCAGTGTTTTCCTATTCTTCTTAGAACTGGCATATCAGTAGGAAAATCTATCAAAAAAGCTATTTCTGTTTGAGCGCAGAGAATAATCCTTTGGCATGTGATGTCACTTCAGATTGACATCTTTGTCTGTTTCTTTGCGGATAATAGTACTTTTAAGAAAACATGAGAAAGTATCCATAACAAAGCAAAATATTCTTTCATGAGTGATAAGAAACACTTCTTACACAAATATCAACTAGAACAATTCATCTTCTTAGGTGCACAGATTTTACTTAGATGAAAAAACAATATAGGAAAATCAGAAGAGAATGGATCCTCACAGACCCTCCTTTCTCATGATGCTATTTATATTACAATCTCTTTTCTGGCTCTCTGAAATCTTATTTATTTACATCAGTAAACATTTTCAAATATTATTGTTTTCTTTTTCTTAGGCTTCTAGAAAATTTCATCCATGCCCAGCATCTTGGAAGCTTTTCCTCAAGCTTGGCATGCCTTTTCTTTTTGCGTTCTGGAAGCTGAGCTCCCAGGACCATCAAGATTGACACTGGACTGTTAGTATCTAAAATCAATGGGCAGGTATATATTTGTCATCTATGAGAACCATGAAATACTCCTTGAAATTGCTATTTACCAAAGTTCTCCGCTAATTCTTCTCCCAAATCTGATTTCTCATATTTCATTTTCTTTGAAAATTCCCTTTCTGTTAATATAGGCATGCCTGCAGGCTGCCCCCCTATCTCCTCATTCCATATTCTCTTTTTGGATATAAAATTAATTCATTCCCATTATTGAAAATTCCTCAGCATACCAGTGGTTCCATTTTGTTGCCCAGTGTATTAGCTTTCCTATCTCTGGAAGAATCTAATACCCACAACTTAAAGAAGATGAGCTGTTGTGGTAGACTGACAACTGGTGGTCAACTGGTAACCCCCAGCTGAACTGAGTAAACATGGTGCTGGGTGTGGGAGGCCCACCTGAGGACTGTTGCCAGCAGCGTAAGAGGGGGAACTGGAGAAGAAGAAGAAAGGCTGTTGGAAACTGAAAAAGGCTGTTGGGAGCTAGTAGAAGCTGTAAGGAGCTGCTGGTTGTTTTGGAGGAGCTCATCATGCTGGCTTTCCTGGTGAACTTGGCTGTTTTCATCCTTGGAGGAGTTTGGGACCTTGTTGGCACTGAGAATGGCTTTGGTTCACTTTGGGGAGCTCTAGTCCTCACTTTGAGCATCGCTTCCTGGCTCCAGGGAGGAAGATGGTGCGCTGCTGGTCTCCTGGAGAAGCTTGTTGTGTTGGCTTTCCTGAGGGGAACTTGGCTGTCCTGATCATTGGAGGGGCTCGGGACCTCAGTGTTGCTGAGGATGGCTGTGGTACCTTTCGGGGGAGCTCTGGTTCTTTGAGTGTCACTTCCTGGCTCCAGGATAGATCCCTCAGCACCCTAGCACAGATCCTTCATCCTGCTGGCAGACTTCCTAGATTCCACCAATTTTGGGCCTTCCCAGTGCAGATCCGTAAAACAGACCTGCATGAGATGTTGTCGTGGGCTCTTGGCCTCCAGTTAGATTCCTGGGAGGTGTTGTTATGGGCTCTAGGTCTTCAGCTGGACTCATGCAGGACATTATGATGGGATCCCGGCCCTCAGCTGGATTCTTGATCTATAGGATGTGGACAAATTTCCTGCAATTTCTTGTATATGGTTCTTTGGGTGACTTATAAAAATCTTATAAAATATGTGTCCTGTATTATATTTTTCCCCCTTTCAAAATATCCCCCAAACCATGACAGCTGTATTTTGCTGTTGGTGTCAGAGGGTTCAGTCTCGGTGGCAGAGCACTTGGCTAGTATGTGCAAGGCCTTGGCTTCAAGCCCCTACACCAAAAAGGGAAAAAAGAAATCTGGGTGGAAGCCTGAACTCACAACTCTTGCATTTTCCATGCGTGAGCAGCCAGTATCACATGAACAACACCAAGCTCTGCCACCAGAAGTTGGCCAAAATGTAAACATCTTTTTGGCTAGCCTGTATCATGATGGCTTATAGTCCATTTCCCAGTAACGTGCTAGTTCTCTGAAGTCCCTTAAGCCTGGCACTATCTCATTTTTATCAGCATTCTGGTCTTTTAAGCTCCGATCAGAATTGCCCATCAAGTTCTGCTTCTAGCATTCTAGAGCATCTCCAGTCCACATCTCCAAACCTTTCCGAACTCCTCCTGCAAGCCAGTTCTAAGGGCTTCCGAACCACAGAATCATTGCAGTCACAGCAACAACCCCACTTCCCTAGTACCAATTTTCTCAGCTTTCCTATTTGCTGGGACAAACTTCCTGATACTGAAACTTACAGAAGGAGAGATTCAATACATGCACCTATCTTTTCTAAAAGAAACCTATTATACTGAGCCACTGTCATTGATATTCAACCAACTGCAGCATGCACAAGTAGAAATTTTATATTCACTTTACTGTTGCTAAATTTTACAGTGGAAAACAAAAGCTCCTTCCTTTGCCCTTTCTTAGCTCCAGGTACACTTTTTAGAGACAACCACTTTTACTGTTTCAATTGGCTTTTCTGTATGTTACCTCTATATTCCTTTTAATATGATGTGTGATCAAAAATGTAGGGAATGTTACTGCTGCATGCTACCCAGTGGCAATGCAGGCATCTCCAATATGAGAAGTGGTGCATCGAACCTCAGGAACAGTGTGTGACAAGTTTCAACTTGCTAAGTGGTCAGTTAGTTGGAAGCTGTAGCTGAGAAAGATATGTTTTACAACACGCCCTAAATCAAGGATCATGAACAACATATTTTACTGGCATTGCCAGATCAGGCCACCACAGAGTCCAACTTTTTAAGAAATGTCATCACGAATGATGAATGCTGGGACTATGGTTATTACCCTGGGACAAGTATTTAGCTTTATCGTGGAAATCACTCAGTCACCATGGGGAAAAAGCAGCTCAATCAAGATCGAACATCAAGGTGATGTTGATTATGTTTCTTGATCTTGATGGAGTTGTGTGAGCTGAGTTTGCACCCAAGAACACTAGAATGAACCCTGAGTATTATAAGGGCTTTTTAGAGCATGTATGAAATATTGTGCATAGAAAAAGACCTGAGAAAGGGCAGTTTCACCCCCGATTAGGTCAACACTCTGTGTCACACATCACTTCTGCTGTGGCAACTTTTGTAAACAAAAACATTAAAGTGCATCTTCATTTGCGTCGCTCGGGGTGGCTGGTACTGTGGATTTCTCAATTTCCCCCAAAGGCAAACCAAGCATGAAAGATAAACATTGTAATGAATTTAGGACACTGAGGCAACGACTAGAGTGAAACTAAAGACACTTATAAAGAGGACTTTTAGAACAGCTTCAGAAAGTGGGAAAGATGATAGGATACATGTGGTTAAAGTAAAGAGAGCATATTTTGAGGAAAATTAACAGTAATGTGTCTTTTACTATAGTAGTTTTTAAAAATTAAATATTCACCATATTTGTCATCAAGTCCCATACGCTGAAACACTAAAAGGTTTGTCTGTAAGAGACAGTGCCTAATATAGGAAAAAAAGTGCATTATTTGTTTTCTGTGACATAAAAGATCTTCCACATAAGGAGGCAGAATTCTGCTCATTCGCATTTCAACACCATAAAATGTGGCCCTTTTCCTCAAGGTTTGAGGTAGAATCTGTGTCTAAAGAATCAAAATGGAGAGAAAGTCAAAGAAGCATCAGCAAAAGACACATAAGCCTTCTGCCTCTGAAGACAGATTTCAGGTGCTATCGCTTGAAACATGAACATACATGTTATGAGCCAAAACTTCAGCCCTCCTGCAAGTAAGCATGAAGATATATCTTTTGTAAGAGCCACTTATGGGCCAAGTCCTCCTATTGGATACAGGGAGAGAACAATGGAGTGACTCTAGTGGTCTCTGCTTCTTATGTTTTTACTTTTCTATCTATAATTATCAACACTGCAGCACTTACTGCATGCATGAAAATGCCACATTGAAGTGGAATTTCTTTTTCTTTGGTACCGGGAATTGAACTCATGACCTTGCACTTACCAGGCAGGCACTGTGCCGCTGAGCTACATTCCTGGTCTTGCAGCACTTATTAATCTCTATTTCTGAGACACGTACATTTAACTTTTCTACTCTCACCTCTGCTCTTCTTTCAGAAGAATTACAAGATACTTTTAGGTGATTCTGTATACAAATATGACTCAGGAAACATAAATCACTGCATAGGCAAAATATTGAACATATTATTTTCTTTCTTATAGAATTTTTGTTTACTTGTATCAATAGAAAATTTTTGCTTGTATAATTTCTATATAATTATCTTCAGTATATTTCTTTATCTAGGTTTTTGTCTATGATTCTGTGCATTCTATCATCTCTATTTTTTCCCAGCAGCTTTCTGTCATGGAAGCCTCCATTCTTGTGTTCCAATGGGAACTGGTTGCTCTCTAAGTGTACTAAACAGTTTTCATGGTGGCATTCCCCCTTGCTACTCTTGCTAGTGTCGTGGTTGTCTAGATCTTACATTTTCCCCTTTCTTCATTCCTGATTTTTATGAAACATGTGTTCCATGAAGAGTTTAAGAAAGACTGCATGGGAAATAACCCTTCCTAGCAAGTTTCTACTCTTACTTTTCATTGGCCACCTGAGTACACATATCAGACACACTGATGAAAGATAAAGACAGATGGCAGATAGATAATAATGGGAAGATATATATGTAAGTAGGAGATAGATGATAAATGATAGATACATAGATTGATGATAGATAGATAAATAGAGAGTTAGCCTTATAGAGTTTTGAAAATTAGTATTTTCTCATTATTTCTAGATTTATTTTGAGGTGTCTGCTGTTATTCTGATTGCTAGTCCTTTGCATGTGGCCTTTTCTAACAGTCAGGAGCTATTTGTGCTGTGTTCCATGTGTGTATGCTCCAAAATATTGTAATAAAATATGCTAGCATAACTTAATTTTATTTTTGACAATGGCGTCTTGGTAAGCCCTCTATTTCCAGATATCCATACACTTCAGTTCTAAAATATTTTATTGTATTTCTTCTCTTTTGTTTCCTTCTACTTTCACTCTGTTTTTCCTCTGAGATTAGTCAGATGTGGAACTTTCTAAGTATCTTCTTTTCTCTAATATTTGTCATCTCTGTTTTTATTGTGATTTGAGAAATTTTCCTGATTTGATATTCCAATCTTTCTTTAATTTCCTTGTATCCTGTCTACCAATTTTTTTCTAGTAACAAGTTCACTGTGTTGCCCAGGCTAGCCTCAAACTCCCAGGCTAAAGCAATCTTCATGCCCCAGCTTCTCGGGTATTTAGTTATACAGCACACTCTGCTACTTCAAACTGAAAAGATCTTTGTTTGTATTTGGTGGTGGTTCTTGTGGTAGCAAGTTTTCTTAAGAACTGTGGATCAAATCCACAGTATTTCACGTACTAAGCCAGTAGTCTATCACTGAGCTACATTCCGAGTTTCCAAATTTTAACTTACAAGACTTAACAGCTTGTTGATTTTCAAAGTAGCATTCCAGATTTTCTAAAGTTACAACATGTTCTCACTAATCTTAAAGAATTAATTAGAGTTATGGAATTTTTATTTGAGGGAGAGTTAATTCTCATTTATGTATTGGTTTTTGTTTCTCCTAGGTATCTTCTCTGTATGTTTATTCTCTCTCTCTCTCTCTCTCTCTCTCTCTCTCTCTCTCTCTCTCTCTCTCTGTGTGTGTGTGTTTCTTCTCTTTCTTTACTTAGGGTTTCGATCATATGCCTCAAGATATTTGATAATCAGTTCATATTAAAAACTCATTCTGACACACTGCCACACATGTCAACTTGCATCTTTCACCCTGAAGCTACTGAATGGGGGCCTTGTTTTCTTTGGAGAATGTTTGAACATCTATATTAAGAACTTTTCCTAAAGACATCCTATTTTCCAGAGTGGAATTCCTCAGTGAAGAGGTTAATGAAAATACCTCTTCCTCAGGTATGAACAGCAATTAAAAAAAGACAAAGAAGGCATGGGCAGGGCCCCAGAGTTATTAAACCTAGAAAGCTACTACCTCCTATAGGCCTGAAGAGGCAAGAAAGGGAACTGCTTTTGCAACCAGTAGAGCTATCACTGTAGACAAGCCCTCACCCTACAGGAGCTGTGGAAGTAGGTAGGGGAGAGCAGGCTTTGCCAGACTACAATCCAGTGGAAGTAGAACTAGTGGAATAAATCCTGACATCTCCTGTGCCTCCTTCCTCTAGCTGACCAACAGGACAAAAACCCGCAGCAAGTCTTCTCAGCCCTAAGTGTTGGGTGAGAGCAGATCTGGAAAGGCAATTGTGACCTAGACTACATAGCACACTCCTGGTTCAGCCAAATTTCCCAGGACACTACTCCAGCACTACAGTTCTTAGAGGTTTTGTTGCTTGGATCTGATGTCATACTTCTTTTTAAAATATTTTAAATAGTATCTCTGTTCCTACTAACTTCTTAAATTTATGAAATTTAGCAAACTTTCCCTCATTAATACCTCCATTCTTACTCTCTTTTTCTCTGAAGATGTAAAGTTGTCTGTGAGAATATAGGTATATATTTTACTTCATTTTAATGGAATCTTAAGAAGGAATAGCAATAAATGTCTAAAAATAGTCTGACACCTTATCCAATTACTGTAAAGCTCTATGTTTTCTTGGACTTCCTGAAGCTTTTTTTTATTTTAAAGAGAACATAGATACAAAAATTCTCAATAAAATACTAGCAAATCAATATATGTAAATCAATTAATGTAATACACCGTATCAATACAGGCAAAGACAAAAATCACATGATCATCTTAATAGATGCAGAAAAATCTTTCGATAAAGTCCAACACTCATTCATGATTAAAAAAGAAACCTTACAGAAAATTGGAATAGATGGTCTGTACCTTACCCTGAAACATCTGTAGATTTTAAGTGCTACCTCACCTCACACCTTCAAGGTTTTCTCCATCTACCTAGAATGATCTGCACTCACCTGGGTAATTCTAAATTTTTCTTCAAGTCTGCTCAAAAATATACTCCTCTAGGAAGAGCCTAGCTGGCCTTTTCCCCATCTGCATAAATGCCCTCTTGTATGTTTTCTTAGTGCTATGTGCCTACTATTCTAACAAAACTTTCTCATTTTGCCGCAAATCATTTATTTTTTTACCTCTTCAATATACTATTAGCAAGAATAATATATCTCATTTTAGTGGTTCTCAACCTTATCATCTCAACCCCTTCTATTTGTATGTTTGGTCATTTTTACATCCTAAAATGAAATCCATAGTTACTTTGTTCTACATAAACACCCTCTTAAAATATCCCTTTATATAATACTTAAAATTCACATATCACTTTCATACAGATATATGTTTGAAATGATGTACATGTTTTTCTTAGGCTATGTAAACTGCAAGGCCCAAGGGCCTTTGTAGCGAGAGTGAGCAGAACACAGATGCCTGGCATTCACTTGCTTAGACCTGCAGCTAGAGGTGTATACCCAAGGCCAAATGCAATATGGAGGAAAGGTTGAGCACATCCTCGGTATGATTTAAGGAAAGACACACTGGTACCTTGTCCATGTTCAGTGAGCAGTGTCATAAAGCCTGAGATAATAGTTTCCTCTTCTGGCAACCAAAATGTACCCTGGGAGGATATTTGGAGTAGTTATTTGGCATACCATGATCGTGTGTGTGTGTGTGTGTGTGTGTGTGTGTGTGCATGTGTGTGTGTAAAATTTGTTCTCAGATGCTATATAATTTTATGCCAAGGGAGTAAAAACCTGGGATCCCAATGAATCCCAAAGTTTTTTTTGGTTCAGCCTGGATTTCCCCACCAGGAGTTGCAGTTTAAGGCATTTCAAAGGAGCCATTTGAGACAGAATGCAAAGAGATCACAGATTGTTGAACTGAAGGGGAAGACCAACAGCCTAAGCTTATTGACATCATGAAAATTAACTACAATGACAAAAGAATCAGCTATGCTTAATGCCTGAAAAACAATCTCCCTTTGATGGCTTTAGCAGCATGTTAGTGCCAGTTTCTGGTAAACAGTGAACTTTATCAGCAACCACAACATATAGGCTCCAGGGTGCATTTCATTATCACAGGATCTCATTCACCATAGCCCTGAAGCCAAGTGACTGTGTAGTTATTTATATATACCTAAATCACAACGGAGCTGTGAAAAATTAATAGGAGTTTTTCTCAAGTTCAGAATCTTCAAAAACTTCATTTAGTGATACCAATGCTAAAGATTTTCAGTCTGAACATTACAACACTCACTGAACTATTAAACTAGAAAGGTTTCTATGAAATGCCTCTGAATGTTCAAAGATATGGTCAGTCCTTAGAAGGTGGGCTGTCTGCTCAGATGAAGGGTTTTGGTTGTTTTGGGTTTTTGTCTAAATGAAAAAGGAACTAGCCAAAAATCCATTCATATCCTAACAGCTATTCATTTAGTTTTTTTAAAGGTCATTGTATTTAGAAAGAAAGAAAGAAAGAAGGAAAGAAAGAAAGAAAGAAAGAAAGAAAGAAAGAAAGAAAGAAAAGAAAAAAGACCTTGTATTTGGTCAAGTGTATATGAAAATTGTACGCATCTAAGTAAAATACGAAAGTTGAAAGTTTATATAGCCTAAGAAAAACATGTATCTGTATGAGAGTGGAATTTTAAGTATTATATAAATAATATCACTATATCTGTGTATAGATATTATCAGCCATAATATACGAAGTAATTACACTTGAAATTATACTCACATCTTACATCCCTAAAAGTGTTATAAAGCAGAAATCTGTGCTCAAATAAATCAATGAAATGTCCTTGGTATAATATAAAGAAACAAAACAGTGAAAATATTTTTTCCTAAGTAAGATTAAGTTCTTGATCAAAAGACAGGAGTCCCCAACTGACTTGAATTAGTCAGATGTTTGTGTTGAAAAATGACATCAAATGTAAAACCAATCCACAGCTATAGGTTTGTGGTATGAGATTCAAATACTATAGTTTTTCCATCAGTGATTGACTTTGCAGAATTATAAACAATTCTTGATAAATTCTGAACTAAATAAAGATGAATTATATGACTTACACAGTATTTACATTCTTGGAAAAGTATCCATGAGTAAAGGGGAGTTAGGCTGTAAACTCAGATGACCCCAAAATAAATCATTTTTGTATTTTTTTCACAGTTAAACCTCTTCATATAGGAAATATCTTATGGCTAATGGCTTCCTACAATCTTTTAGAACCAAGTTGCCATCAACATGAGTAAACATGATCAGCTGTCCATACTGTCATATCTTCAAAAGAGTTATCTACTTTGTAGTTATTATGTGTTGAGATTGTCTTATAAATATTGTAATTCAGCATTGAAATAAATATTCATAAGCATGGAAATGGAACAGTGCAGCAGCATTTGGAAATGACAGAAATATTCCACACTAGAAGAATGACTATTGTTCAATTTTTTCCCAAAGGAACATCTAATTGCTTTATAGATCATAGTCCTTCATGTGAAAAAGGACACTGTAAATAGATGTTGCCTGACATTTTCTTAACAAAATATATGCAAGGATTGACTTATACATGTTGGATTTGGGTACCATTTCTATTGGGAATTAGTCCCTTAGAGCTTGTTCTTGGAACTGGTACATAGCAGATGTTCAATAAGTGCTTTGTGAAGGATGATTGATTAATGACTAAGTTTTAAAATTTCCCAATAGGTGAAGTGCTGCTTGTTCAGGCACTAACCCTGGGTTGAGGATGGATTATTTGATTATTTCTACTATGGCCTTTAGTTCTCTAATGTATAATTTTGCCCTCTACTTAACAGTACTTTCCTTTAGTGAATGAGATCATACTATGATTCATTTTTTTATTCACTCCCAAGCACATTCAATTAATATTATTATTGAATAATTATTGAATTATTATGAATTAAATATTATTATTGAATTGTTACTGAATAATATATTATTATTAGCAATGTACCATTGATGGAGAGTACTGTGAAGCAATTCTGAGCAGGACTTATATTAACCAATTGGCTTTCCATGTTTATTTGTGACACTGGTCCCTACTGAAACTTGTAATGATGGGTGAAGACATGAAGACTCAAAGGATGAGACAAGGCCACAGCTGAGGACTTTTGGCTCCAACCCCAACTAACTAAAAGGAAACTAGCTTCAGGCATCTCACTTCAACTGTGAAGGCCTTCCTGGAGATAACATAGTTCTCTTAAATTAACATAAAGTATTACCTCAAAAAGTCCTTAAAGGAATTCCCAAGTCCTGCCCAGATTCCTGTATTTTCTTCAGTATCCCTCTCCTTTGTCTGAAAACCAAATAAATACAGGCCATGCAGAGAAGTTCTTTGTCTTAATCCAGAGAATCACAAATTCAGTAACAGAGTTGAACTCTCCTGGAGCCTTAAAATCATTTCAAATTTCTCATTTATTTAAGCCTTTGCCATCCACTCATTTGGGAGATTACGGGCCTGACAAGCCCACAATAACTAGGGTAATTAACCCGGTATATCATGAACTAGATATTGTACTAAGTACTGTGAAAACAATAGGAAACAAAGTTTACATAGATTCTGCCCTTATTTATCTTACAATGTCAAAGACAGAAAACTTTAAAGACAATAAAAACAAAATGCAATAAGAATGCTCAGGCAAGGAGGGAGATTTATTAAAGCTTTAGATTTATTTAAGCTTTAGTCATACTAATTCATTTTCCCAGTGATAGAGCTGTTCTTATTTGAGATACATTTCGGTAACCCTGAAGACCACTATAAAAATTCCACCTCTGTGAGATTCTTTTGGCTCAATGGAGAATAAAAGCCTCAAAATAAGTGTTAGTATGGTATTCTTGCTTTACATTGGTAAAAATAAAGTTACTTTAAACAACACCTATTGAAACGAAAATCTTTGTACCAAGTTTTTAGCACCTACTTTATTGTTTCAAAAACTCTACAACTTCAGTTTCAAAAGTGACCCAGTAGGTGTGCCTGGCAAGGTACCAGGAAGAGTTGTCCAGAAAAATGAGTCATGAACACTCTCAGACTGAACACAGAAATGCAATTTATACATGCAGTCCATCCTGTCAAGGATAATACAAAATGGAAAAATAAGCTAAGGTCTCATTTCTTCAGCTTAATAAACAAATAGGTGATATAACTGCTGAGTGACATTTTTATTGTCTGACACATATGATGACCTTTTTTTAAAAAGTATTTTATTCAAACTATTGAATCCCCAAAAGGACCTAATTATTTTACACATTATGATTACTTTTTTAAAAGCACATTTTCTATTTATCCTCTCTTGAACATACCTACCCAAGACCTTGTAGCAGAAAATTCACCCCCAGCTACTATATTTCAGTTTGTCAGTTCACCTGCTTGTTTATCCATTATAAGCCCTAGACACCGGAGATCAGAATCTGATATTTTGGAAATGATCCCAATAAGTGCCCATCAACATAAATAGATCTGCCTACATATCCTGGGTGTCATTTCAGTGTTTCTGCTTATTGTATCTGGTGCATTGCCCAGGAAGATTGATCATGCTGACTTCTTTGGTCACTGGTTGTGGCTCTCATGGACAGAGCAAGAACCTCTCCAGGTCCTGATGGGAAGGTGTGCCCTCAAGATTTCTTGAGTCTCCTGAAAGGTCTGGAGGAGGATTCCTGGCTCCCCACTTGAGTTGCTTACTTGGGTCCCCAAAGGAAGAAGGACACAGTCTGTCTGTCTATCTGTCTGCCTGCCTGCCTGCCTGCCTGCTTGATTCCAGTAAGGTCCCTGAGGACCCTCCATTTAGTCTGTCTGTCAGTCCTACTTGGCCCAAGAAGAAGGGAAGTGTAATTAACTCTTATTAGTCAAGACCACACTGAAGGGAAAGGGTTTTGAATGTTTAGCCTCTGAGTGCCTGCTGAATGAATGTGTGAGTGAGTGAAATGGACAGGATAAGCAATAGGCTGCTCTACCTGTGCACCAAGACTGGGAAGCACTGGTTGAAGTGGCTCACTAGGACCTCACCTGGTTCCACATTGATAAACGTATGGCATAATGGAAGCTTCACACCCTCCTTGGCTAAGTCATGCCTAAGTCTCCATGAGGGGCATGGCCAGGCAGGTATCTGAATGGTCTCTCTCTCTAAGTGGCACCCCCTCTGTCTGTTGCATCATCCTTCAAAGGTACACAACACACATGTAGGAAGTCAATGATGGGGACTAATTCATCAAACCCACAGTCCCTGACTGCAGGAAAAAGGGCTTTGACAGAGTTAAAAATGAAACTAAACCACTCTGTGCCTCAAGAAAGAAAAAAAGTAAACCAGAGGCCCATTCTTCCTGAGAATTCTACCTTGGCAACCCCCTTATTGGCCATAGATGCTGCCAACAACTACAGCTTTACTCCCTGCTCCTGACTTGTCTACTTCCATCCAACTGAACCAGTTCCAGCTAGTCATGACTGAATTTAGCCACAGAAGCTCTCCCTTTAGAGCTTACTGTTTCCTATTCTGGTCAGATGACATCATCTAATGCCCATCCGAGATGACTATCAGCAATTCCTTCTGAGTTCCACATTTGACTGAGGAAAAATTGAACTGTCAGCCCTGACAAATGAGTTGCCATGGCTTTTCCCAAAGGTTGCTCCACCTAGAAATCTAAAATCAGTCAAGTGCTTCTCAAAGACATCAAAGAGGGAGAATAAAAAGTCTATCAACCTCTGTTACCTAGAAATATGATAAAAGAAAAGCACCTGATGTCTGTGAGAAAATCCAGTTTGATAGATTACCATACCCTCCGGCTGAGTTATAAGGGCTATGGACATGAAAAATAAGTATCCCTTGCATCTGTGAGTCATAAGTAAACCTGACTATCCAGGCCCAACTCAATCTGAATTCCATCTCACCCTTTAGGGCCTAGATGGATAGGATAGACTGAGCTTTATTAAATTGAGGCCTTGAGAGCATGTGGTCATTGCAAAAATCAGGGGCAAACCTGAGACTTTCTTGGTATACAATGGAATAGAACTCTCTGCCTTCAAAGTCCCCTCTGTCCAAAGTTATCATCACTGGGGCAACTGGGACTCTTGCCTCTCACCCCTCTGTCAGGCAAAACTTAGAGCTTAGGAGGCATCTCACCAAACATGGATTCCTGCATAAGTCAGTCTTCATACCACTTTTGGGAAGAGACCTCATCTTCAAGTTAGAAGTGACCATCTCATTTGCACCAAGCCTGTCAGCTTCCCTCTCCTTTAGCACTGCACTTTGAATTTTGACTATTCCCAGAGAGAAAGATGATGCCTGCATCAGCCTGAGACAGATAACCACAGTCCTGAAGTTCTGAAAATTCTCCTCCCAGAGGTATGAACTAAGGATTCACCTCCAGGCCTGGCTATCAACCATGCTGCCTCATTCTGACCCTTATTGCTGTCAGATGTCATGGGAAGCCCAAATAGGCATCCAGCCACACATCAGCCTGATAGAATGTTAACCACCTTGGCAAGATCTCTATGCCATGAATAATGCAGCCATTACCTTGCATTTTGTGGTTCCCAACCTATAAATCCTTTTTGGACTATTACTAAATTGCCACAAGGATTTGGGAACTCTCCCCTATTTAGGGGGCAGCTCTAGCAACAGGTTTGGCTCCAGAGCAGCCTGCTTCTTTGTCCCTTTCAGCTCCTTCATGGTTTCCTGAGCAAACAGTACCCCATGCCACAAAAGCCGCAACTAAAAATTTAACTACACATCCAGAGGTTTCAAAACTGCAAAATGTTTATAGACTCTGAAACTTCTGAAATATACCTCTCCTGCCTGTAAAGCCAGTTCAGGATCTCTGAATTGTCAGTGATTGCACGGTTACTCTCTACATACATTGCCACAGTCTTCTGCTACCCACAGCCTGCTGGTACACCTGCCTGGACCTAAAGAATTCCTTCTTCTGCCTTCAATTTGCTCCTGTCAGCAAGCCCCTCTTCGCCTTTAAATGGAAATACTCAAGTTCTGGACTTAAAAGTCAGCTTACCTGAACTCAACCTCCCAGAGGTTTGAAAATTTGTTTACCCTCTTTGGAGAAGCCCTCACAGTTGACCTCATTAGTTTTCCAGCATGAACTATCTGGCACCGCACTTGTGATTCATGACACACATGCTACCTGCTGTAAAGATGAAAAAGCTCTGCTGCAAGAACTGGCAGAAACTGATTACAAGAAAGAAACTTCGCCAGTTTCTTGGATCTGCTGACTTCTACAGAATCTGGATCCTTGCGTTCACAAAAACGAATATGCTTACTCATACTGTCAGCCCCTGGGATTGCCCAGTGGTCTACCTGTACAAATACTTGGATCCAGTCACTAAAGGCTGCCTCCCCCTTTTGCCTTCACATTCTAATAGATACTGTCCTTCTGATTAAGAAAGCTGGCAATATAACATTAGGCCAAGACCTAACTGTCCAGGTGCCACATGCTCTACTGGTCCTAAAAATAAACCCCTTGACAGATGCTGAGTACACCCTGCTTACAGATGGAAGTAGCTTTGTTAGGAATGCAGTTTGGTAAGATAGCTATGAACAAAGTTATTTTGACAGGTCACCCTGAACAAAATTATTTTGGCCAAAATTCTGCTACTGCTTCTTGCTGCTGTTTGGAAAGCTGCCAACAGTGACACCAAACCTGCACTCCTAAGCCTCCTTTAGGGATTCAATTGACTGAAACATCAACCTGAGCCAGAAAAACTCTACCCAGTACTCCCTGAAGATCAGAGCCAGATCTGTCCCTACCATTTTTTCTGTGAGCTGAAACTGCAGTGCTGGCACCCATACTCCTGCAGCTACCTCAGGCTTTAGCATCTGTGTAACTGTCTGTGACCTCATGCAATATAGTGGACTCTCCCCATTTAATGATATATGGGTAGATTACACAGAAATAAAACATAATCCTACACAAACAGCTTATAACCAGTTAAAAGACCAGCTATATCTGTAGGTATTCCTGTGCACACATATAATCCAGGTGCATATTAAGAACCTCTACCTTCTGGATTTCAGAAATCCAGCCTTAGATTCACCATTTCAGAATTTACCTGGACAAATTCTTCCATGGCTCACTCTAAAGAGATAACACTCTCACAGCTCTACTCTGATCACTCTGGATGCTGACCACACATGGCTGAAGTCCACACATGGCTGAAGCCTGAGGACAACATTCATAGGATTGCTCCATACTTTAATGCATTACTCTCCTTGATTTTTGTGCCTTTTCAGGGCACTTATCCTAGTCCTTGCTTTTGCTTAGCTCTATTGATGATTGCCCCTAGGGAATAGAAAATAATCAGTACAGCCCTTACAAATGATATCAGATTAACTTAACAAACCACAAACTCCTGGTGGAAATTTTCAGTCTAGGATAGGGCCCATCCTAGAACCCCTGACAGCCCCAGTGTTACTGCTTCTAGTTGGGCCTTGTCTCAGAAGATCACATCTAACATGCTCAGCAAATGTTTGCTGGGGAAACCAAAAAAGGGAGTACATGCAGCAAAAAATGCCTCCCCAGCCAGTATACTTCAGTTTGTTAATTACCCAGGTAATAGTTTTGGTTACAGTTCCTGTTACTCTCCTTTCTTAGAAAAGGCTGGTCACTGTGATGCATACTGTAGAACCACTCCCCAGTTAACAAGCCATTCTGCCTCTGTACTTCCTGCTTGCTTATCCCATGCAAGCCCTAAGCCACCAAAAGGGCTTGATATTTGGGAAATGATCCCAATTAGTGCCCATCAACATAAATAAATCTGCCTGCAGATTCTGGGTGTTGTTTTTGTGTTTCTGCTGGTCATTGCAACTCTACTCCACTCCAAGAGTTTGAAAAGAAAAAAGTGAAAGACGGCTGGTTTAAAAAGAAATTATATTAACAACCTCTTTGGTGAGTTATACTTGTGGCTGAAGATATTAACTTAAAAGTCACCAAAATCTAATTTTCTTTTTAATATATTTTCATTGTTTAATTAAAGTTTTTCTTTTTATTACAATGATAAAAAGTAACTAATCAAAACTAAAGTCCTGGACCAAAAGATGTGATTAATCATGGTATAATTTCAAACACATCTCTGTATTTTAAATAAAGACAAATGTGCTCTTTAAAAAATCTTTGACACACATCTCAATCTTTCAGAAATATATCTCTAAGATTGTTGGAAATATTTTTCTTCTCTTCAGTAAATAAATAATGAAATATAGAGAATTAAATATCCTCTATCACTTTCACTGGAATATTTTAGGAGTTTTATTTCCTTAAATTTCTGTTTTATTTCTGATCACTGACCTTTTCATGTTGAAATTTGAACTTTAATATCCACCTTTTCTCCTTGTGAACACTTTCTTTTTCTCAATCCTTGTCACTTTCACATACACACCAATCTTTTGTTGCACATTTCTGAGTTGTAAAGGTAAAAAGTTCACTTTTGTTGGAGTGTTCACAAGATCATGTAAAATAAAATGGGTGGACTATATTCACAGATGATTTATGGCATTATTAATATAGATGTGGAAATAATCAAATCTGAAACTTAAGAAACTTGCAGTACTACAGTTCAGACTTGAGCTTAAAATTAGAAATTTAATATTTTCTTCTTCCTTTTAATAAGCTAAATACTGCTCAATTTTTTTGCCATAATAAAAATACATTCTCACAGGAATAAATTTTTAAATGTCATTTAAAAATCTCTCCATATGGCAAACTAACTCTTTTCCATAAAATTAAACCTTCAAATGCTGGTGCACTTGCATATCCTCAGACTTAAACAGCTTCTGACAAATGTCATTTAAAAAATATTTTTTTCATCTCTACCACTTAACTGGTACAACAGGTAAGTGAAGGAGGCCTAGAAATATGCTTAGCATGCACAGTGCCCTGAATTTGATACCCATCACTAAAAAAAAACAAAAACAAGAACAGGTAACTAGAAGCTTTGTCTGATTGGTAATATCTATTATTCTTAGTTACCTCTTTAGAGTCAAACACACTGTGAAGTCATCCTATGAGATATTTTCCTTTGTACAGAATTATAAATGTACTAGACCTCAAAATTTTCATTTTACCAATGAGGAAACCAATAATTTGAAGAGTCAATATAATAGTCCAATAAAAAATAGTAAATTTGTGGTTCAATATTAACATAACATACTAGTCTTAAGTAGCTATTCATTAAGCTCTAATTCCACTGTCACATGAACATGTTATCTGAAAATAAATCAAAGACTTGGGCTTGAAGCTAGTACTATTATCAATACTTTTAATCCTGACATGCCAAAGATAAGAAGATGGACTATGGGGCTGGGGATTTAGCTCAGCGGCAAAGCACCTGCCTGGCAAGTGCAAGGTCGTGAGTTCAGTTCCAGGTACTGGAGAAAAACCAAAAAAAAAAAAAAAAGAAGATGGACTAGAAAATTGGATAATATTTCCTGTCTCTGAAACATAAAAGTGAATTACATGTATCACTATTTTTAAGGTATATAATATTATACATAAAATGATTACAGTACAAAACTGAGTGGTTAAATCATGAATTTTTTGCCCACTTTCAACACAAATTTTAAGGTTCCTATTATGAACCACAGAGCACTCTATGACTTTTTTAGTTAGAATTGGATTTATGTCTTTCCATTTTATGTCTTTTAGATTTGCTTCTTAGAGCCAAATCTACCTGTCTTTTTCTTGTTTTGTGATACTGGATATGAACTCTATGAAGTATTTTTCTGTTTTGCTGATGGCTTGGTGTTAGACTGTGCCAATAGCTAGTGTTAGAGTATAAGAGTATAGGAGAATTTTTTCAGCAATATCTCCCTTATAACTATTGGAAATTAGAAATATCTAAAAATTCTTTGGAACTGTCTCATCCACAGACTGTGATTTGAACTATGCTTATTATTTTCTTCCTGTAAGAACTGAAGTGCACTCCAGTACAGTCTATTGGACACTATAGTCAATGTTGTCTGCCTTCATTGCTGCCTTACTGTTCACCTCTAGTTGGACTTTGCAAGTACATTATCTTCAAGTTAATGTAGCAAATATGCCTGTAACAGTCAGAATCTGATCAGAAGACACAGATCACATCACTAATTCAAACTGGAAAATATTAATGTAAATGACTGTTAACTAAAATCAGATAAAATATTTGATGTGTGAGTTGCAAAATTACAGAGGCAGTTGAATTTGAAGCCTTGCCAATTTTGTCAGGTAAAATTTAGAGTACTGCTTGGTATGAAATGGAATCTGGAAACTTGAAATGGAAATATCTACTTGAACATACACAAAACCAAGGATCTTTGAACAGAATCAATATTAGCCTTCCTATAAGAATTAGTTTGCTCTCTCTTGTGTAAGAGAAATAGGCTTCTTTTACTTTTAAAATGTGTGGTAACCTTGCCTGAGAGAGATGCCTTACTAAGGGATACACATTACTCTTAAGGTGCATGCAAACTGACTTTTACCACTAGAATAACAAGTAGAATCAAATTTAAACTTTTGTTACAGGATCAAATATCAAGTATTATCCAAAAAGCAATAAATCATTCAGCAAAAGATTTGTAAAATGCTGATAAGATATTCAGCAAACCCCTGGGGAATACATAGGGAGTATATTTGAGGGTACTATACAAGGAATAGATTATGGTAATATATCTGGGTCATTTCTTTAATACAAATGCACTTAGATATTTTGGTTTTAATGTGTTAGCTCATGCAGCTAGAAACTGGTGAATTGGCTGATTGAAAGTTGAACATATTGATAACCTGTACTTAATGGTGTTGAGATACGAGAACTTCCCTGGCATAGTGTAAAAGAATGAATATAAAGACTTGGGGACATAAGAATGTTACAGTAAATTTATAGTGTGTGATCTACACATACATACACATGCACACAATCATAAACATACACAAAATACTGTGCACTCCAAGAGAGGACTCAAAAAACTTTTTCACTAAGGCAATCAAAAGCATATCAGTGTGAGAATTCTAAAAAATTACCTGTGTTGGCTTTCATTTCTAAACCAGGTATGACTCTTGAGATATTGCCATTCAGATGGGCTCCCTTACTGTGCTGGGAATCCAAAAGTAACAGAGACTGAAAGCTAGTACTTCACTGCTAAAGACACGAGTGCCCAGAGTATTTTGCCTGATAGGATATTTGATTGTTAATATTTCATATTTTCCATAGGAATGAAAGTTATAAATATCCAACTAGAATATTGCTTGACCTGTAAACAAGAAAAATATACCATCCTGATTTTCACAGACAAAATCCTGACTTGAACTGCCATAGTGGAGAGCCACTGCCACTCACCTAGTTTCCAGATATAAACCATTTAGTAGGATCCTTTGCTTGAAAAGACTAGATCCTGTTGAGAAAAGACTCTTTAGCACTGTTACTGTACTAAATATATATTCCATATTTTCCACCAGACACTCTCTAAAAGAACCTGGGACCGTTTAGTAGAATGATTCTATACTAAAGAAAAAATACTGACATTTTCAGGGATTGCTTAGAGAGTATATCTGAAATACAAGTAATTCTTGAAGATCCAAAATGTCTCTTCAGTCCATCAGAGTGAGGGTTTAGAGTGGTAAAGAGATGAACAGAGAAGGAGCCTATGTTTGCCTCACTAAGTTTATATCCACAGTTTTTTAAAGAAAAAAAAGGTAAAAAAAAACTTTCATAACAAAATAATAGAATAACAGTAGTTAATGAATTATACATTGTTATTCTTAAAGCAGTTGCTCAGGGTATAGGATATGGGCATAAAAATTTCTCCAGTCAATATTAATATAAACCTTCCTTTTCAATGAACTAAGAGACACTAATTATATAATTGATTCGCATTTTTCCCTTTTCCCTACTGTCCTTTCCCCATTCACCCACTCTAATTCCTTTTTCGTTTTGAACAATTTCATCCCATTTCACAATATCTATTGTACATTTTGACTTTATTCATTTTGATATACAGTATTTGGCAACTGCAAGGTTTCCAGCACTGGCTTTTTGTTGATAAGAGTAGGAGCCATCACTATAGGAAAGGCTGAGTGGAAGCTCTTTTATCAGGGTATTAAACTAAAAACAATGCCATACTCAAATTACACACATTAATGTTACCCTGCAAATCTTGAAAATGTGCAAGAGTGGTGATTCATATCATATCCCTAAGAAACTTACTGATTTATACTATGTAGAAGGCAGATGATTGTTGGAGAGTGACAATGAATTATGATAAAATTAATCAGATAGTGACTCCAATTGTAGCTGTTTTCCCAGGTATATTTTTCCTGGAGCAAATTAATATAATTTCCATACTTGCAAAAGCAGCTTTTGACCTAGTGTATCAGCCAGTGGTTGCTAAAAAAATAAGTCAAATGTAAAATATTCAAATATATTAGAATTTATAAGATTTGCTTAAAATGGCTGCCCACAGTGTGGGCTGTGGAAGAGTGCAAAGTCTTTTAGTGCACCAGAGATCCAAAGGGTCAGTCAAAATCCTGGAGCTCACTGTAGTGTCCCAGGCAAGTCTGTATCAGAAGGCCTAGGGTCTGTGGTGGAGGCTGAGATTCTGCAGTGGAAGCCAGGAGATGACGTCCAAGGTGAAGGTGAAGACTGGAGCTCCTCAGAAGGGAGCCTTCCCTCTTCGTTTCCCTTCTATACTGTTCAGGCGACAAGATTCCTTAGGGTGGGTCTTCTGTGTCCACTAAATCTGTTCAGCCACACCAGAACTACCTCAATCCAATTGAGAGAGTGGAGAAAAACTCCCAACCTGAAAGGTATCTGGGATGAGTTCATGTTCTCTAAAATTGAAGAATGAATTTTAGGAACAACGGAGGTTAAGAGCAGAATAGATTTATTGAGGGAAGGAAAGCTTATGTCCAAGAGAGAGGCAGAAGGGAGGCAGAAGTGGGTTGCCCCAGACTCTCTCTGTCTTTTCCAGGAACTTTTATAGAGCAAAACCACGAGGTGAGGCAGGTCCAAGGTAGGGGAAAAATGGAAAATCACAAGGTAGACATGAAGTGGGACAAAACTATGGTCAGCCAATAAGAATTGGTCAGGTGAAAATGATTAAATCAGGATCAAATGGGGAAGCGTTACATAGCAAGCGGGCAAGAATACAGAACAGGGGCTTTTCTGGAAGGGGTTGGATCAGTGACTCTTCAAGGTGATTGCTATCTATTTAGAATATCAATCCCTGATATTCATCCCTAGGGAGGTATGTGGGTGTGTTTGTTTAATATTTTATCTTGAGGTCTGGCCTGCAGCAAGTACCACCCCTCCATTTACAAGGTATCTTGTCTTCCATACTGGATCATACTGGTTCCTTCAAGGGCCTGCTAGTCTGACTGCCTGTAATATTTCTATTTAACTCAGCTGCCTACAACACAATTTAGTTGGGTGTTTCTTATTAAAAGTGACATATCAGTTAACTATCACACCTAGGTAATTTTTTTTTTCCTCACAAAAATTGGTGAGCTCTGGAGACGGTTGCTTCCATTTGATGGAGCTGACAGTGCACTTTTGCTCTGAAGCCTCTGTACTGTGTTAATTATTTTCCTCTTTGCTATAATGTAACTTCCTTTCTGCTGAGATTTTAATCAGCATGGTATTAGATATGGGCTACATCTCACTGATCTAAATATTGATGTTACTATGCTGATTTATATGGTGAGCAAAATCTACAAGCACTTTACATGCCTTAGAAAGACATATATGAATGAAAATTTAGGAACTGAACACCATAAAAATCGATGCAGTCTCTGTCATGGAAGTTTCTTGGGGTCAAATGGTCTGGAACTTGTCATTATGTTATTCTAAAGAAACCACCCTATCATGAAAAGACCACAATACTTTTTTTAGATTTTGGAGGCAACAATCAAGTGCTATTTAATCTACCTATCATGTCACATTTAAGTTTCACGTGGGGATCAGAGCAAGAGAGATATCTGTAGCAAGTCCAGCCTTCAGTGTGAAGTGCTCCAGGCCTTATGATCCTGTAGATCCAATAATCCTTCATGTGTTTCTAGCAGAGATTTTGTATCTGCCTCTGGCAGGTTCCAGTAGGGGAAACCTAAAATAAATCTCCAAGGTTTTGAAACAAATCAACACCCTCTTCTGAAAATAACTATTCTTCTTTAGAAAAATAGCTTCTGAGTTGATGCTGAACTTTGGAAGAGATATTCAAAACATAACTATTAGACATCAAGTAATTATATGATTTGAGACTCTCATTATAAACTGCGCATCCATGAACTTCCCTTCTTTGTGAATTGGGTACATGTACCAACACGCTATCATCAGACAGAAATGATATACAAGGGCTGAAATCAAGCACGTCTTAAATGACTGGTGGTGGCTCAGTCTTCTCTGATATGGATTCCTGCTTCTTTGCCTCAAATCCTTTAATCTGCTTCTACAGTCTGTGCATAGTTTCTTACAGCCAGTTAACTGAAGAGAAAAAAAAAAAGTCACAGCTTCAAAATGAGTAACTGTATAATTCAACCTAATAGTAGTGGCAAAGGAAATTCCACAGAACTTCAAATGGTACACTTTACTGGGGTGAAAGAACTCTGGTCTGCTCTATAGACAGGTGGTTGCTAATTGTTTGGCTAGAAAATCGAGACTTCAAAGTAACAGGATTGAATATTAATAAGAAGAAAGTCTGGGAAAATGTTAAATAGATAGACAATTCAAAATGGCACAGAGAGGAAAGATCTCCATGTGCCATGTGAATAAATATTTACGAAAGAGTAGCCACTGCAAAGGAAGCACTTAATAAGTAGGTGAAAAAATAACACATTCAGCATTCAGTGAATGTCAGTCAGCACCTTTTCCCCAGTACACTAGAGCTTGTTTAATGGGCCCATGAAAAAAATGGCCATGCTGGTAGAAGCAGAGGTTATATATGGTATTTACAACATTGATATATCTTAACTGAATGTGACCTGGTTATCACTATTGTTAAGTGGTGAATTCTACAGTAAAGATCAATACTAAATCCAGGGTATCATTTGTCCCTGATAGAAACCATCAGCTATCTGGTAGCATATTAATTACATTGGACCACTTCTATCATGGAGGGGTAGAGAGTCAGCCTAACGTAAACAGATAATCTGTATAAGGCTTTTATGGTGTAGATCTTGACTGTTCCTTCAAAATCTCATGTGTTCACAGACTTGGCTTTGGGAAGGTGATTGGATCATGGGGTGCTATATTCATCAGTGGATGAATGTGCTCTTAGGAGTCCAGGACTTGTTAGAAAAGGCATGTCAATGGGGGATGGTCTGGAAAGGTCTACCTGCCTACTCTCTTCTCTTTCTGCTTCTTGGCTACCATGACATGAGCAGCTTTCTTCATCTCACCCTAGCCCTCCCACCATGCTCTTTCTGCCATTGTGTATGTCAACCATGGATGAAACCTTTTGAAACTAGGGGCTGTGGGTTTGGGATATTGTGTCCCAGTGATGGAAAGGTGACTAAGACAATGGATTCCTTTCCTTCTCCATACTGCTTCCACCAACACATCGCATAATGCCGTACCCACCATCATGTTATTCAGCAAAACATTTCTTCAAAATATTTCATGGTAAAAGAACTCTTGCCCAAGTAGTTAACATATTCCATTACCCAGAAGTGGTTAGAATAAAAGAAAGATATACTTGTTTATTGCAGATAGCTTTCAATTAGGAGACTACACCATGTTTGTCTTACAGGAGATCATTATCTGGTATCTTCAAATCCATCGACATAACACAGTGGCCCAATAATCAAGGAGTGTTGATAATAAACCTCACAAAGACACTGTATTTCCCATCCTCACAACAGCACTGCTGGTTAGGGAAGGAATGATTCTACCAGGGACACAAAAATAGATCCACTGATAAGGCTTCTACCTGGCTATTTGGTATATCTTATGCCACTAAAGCAGAAGGCAGAGACAATGCTAGTTGCTGAAGTGATTGAACCATCAAGAAAGAATTTTCTCCTGCACTTTATAGCTTCCCTTCTCTGTAATTCACTGTATTCATGAATATTACAATTTTTTTGGCTTCTGTGACTCCTAATGAGTCATCAAGACTGAGTGTGAGTTTGGAGATTTTGACTTAGTCCTCCCAGTCAATGCTGATTAGATATAGTGTAACAAGTACCTACCCCTATGCTATCTATGGTTACATGAGGGATGCTTTATATTTGATAAGTGAAATATCTTATGTGCTATAGTTTTTCTTTTCTGATTCTTTCCTTTTGTAAGTACTCTTTATGAAATTATAGATTCCCTTCTAGTCCTAGTCTACATTACATCACAACTGAGTGCTGGACTTTATTTTTTCTCCACATGATGGAGAAACCTGAAGGTCTAGTCCTTTAAGGGTTGTTTTTGTTATTACAATAGTAATGAACCAAAAAGTGTGTTCCAAATGACCTTAAAAAACAGTTCTCTTTCTGTTAAAACTTGTAGGGCTGCTTGAATGGCTCTTCCAAACTCAGCTAGGCTTGACTCTTTAACTGCAGGATTGATTCGTGTCTGATGCTTGTGTCTTATTTTTTGGGACCAGCAGATGACACACAGCATAGTTCTCTCTTGACGCTGAAAGAAAGACAAAAGAGTAAAAGTGCATTTTATGCCATACATTTGGCACAGGAACTGGAAATATTTTCACTCCTGTCCGTATTTTATTGCCCAACATCATATATCCAGCTCAGCATGGAAATAGATTCCACCTCTACTTTGAAAAGCCACAAAATCTATTGTCAAAAGGCACAGATATAAGGAAAGATAGAAATTGAGAACAGTAATGCCATGAACCAAAGGGCTCTATGCTATATGTAGGGTTCACACTTCCAACTCACTCCTGTGTCTTGTGTCTTAGCCTAGTAAATAAGTGACACTCCCAGAACAAAGCACCTGTAATCGTTTACTGTCATCATCTTTTAACTCCCGAACTGTGTACTTAGTGAATATGTTTTAATAATTATGATGCATTTTTAGGATATCTGTGTTCTAATGAAGGAGATTCTCCAGGGTATATGGCCCACTGTGTTGGCAAACATAAATTTATAAAGTTTCTTCACACAAAATGCAGAATCTTTCATTTTTTGCATTCATTTGCAATTTTTACTTTCTGTTACTAAACTATAGCCTTTCATAGTTTGATGTTAAGATTGGTAAACCTTTCTGTATTTCTTTTCTCCCCAAGTACTGGGTACCAAATCCAGGGGTGCTGTACTACTGAGCTACATCTCCAGTTTCATATTTTTTTATCATTTTTATTTTAAGAGAGTGTCTCACTCAGTTGTCTGGAGGAAACCCAGACTTGCTCTTCTCCTGTCTTAGCCTCCCTGGGTGCTGAAATTACAGGCATACTGTGCTGCATCTGGCTTCTATGACAATACTTTTATTGTGAGTTCACTTAAATTATAGTTTACCTGAGTCTAGAAATCTAATGGATAGAACTTTTTTTCTGTTAGTACTTTACAGATGCCATTCGTTGTATTCAAGTGCCTAGTATACCTAGTATAAGAAAAGTTGCTACCTGGTAGTCATGATTTGTATATAGTAGGATATCTTTCCTGTCTTCTTTATTCCTTTTTCTTTTGCATTTTTTATTTCAATAATAATGGATAATTTTCCAAAGTTAATGACAAATATAAAGAACCAGAAAACTCAAAGAACACTAAGCAAGATAAACATAAAAATATATACACCTAAGAAAGTTATATTCACACCTAGTAAAATCAAAGACAAATAAAATTTTGAAATAATTAATGTTCACAATTTCTCAGAATAAAAATTGTCTCAGTACTGGATTTTATAC
Source organism: Chinchilla lanigera (assembly GCF_000276665.1). Taxonomy (NCBI): domain Eukaryota; kingdom Metazoa; phylum Chordata; class Mammalia; order Rodentia; family Chinchillidae; genus Chinchilla; species Chinchilla lanigera. The sequence continues at coordinate 22,671,562 of NW_004955411.1, forward strand.
ATGCACTGTACACAGACAGTTTCCAGTGAATGCAATGTCTATTTTTCTTATAGTCTCCAAGAAATAATGTGGGTGTTTTTGGGGGAAAGGCAGGCTCTATTCACAAAGGCAGAAATATCATGGATAGACCAAAGATATCATGTATATTTTTTTGTCTTTTTTTGAGACAGGGTCTTTCTATGCGGTTCAGGCTGGCCTTGAGCTCACTTTGTTTGTTTTCTTTGGTGGGTATCGGGAATCAAACTCAGGACCTTGCACTTGCCAAGCAGGCGCTTGTGCCCCTGAGCTATATCCCCAGCCCTGAGCTCACGTTGTTGCCCAGGCTGGCCTTGAACTCAGAACGATCATCCTGCATCATCCTCCTTAGTGCTGGGATTACAGGAGTGCACCACCAAGCCCAGCTTCATCATGTATTGTAAATAGCATTCAAGTAAGATGGACTCTGAGAGGTCACAAGAATTCAATCATTAAAGTCTGATATTTTAATTTTTAATTCTCACCAGGCTCTGGCCCACCACTTCTAGCAGCGACTGAATGTTATAGCTGACATTGTCAAGTTTATCCTTCTCTGCCATTATCTTCCCACCACCCACTTCCCAGGTACTGCCACTGCTACCAGGACTCCTGTCTCCATCCCAGCCTCCTCCAGCTCAGTACATCACCAAGGCAGCAGAGAGACAGCGTGAAGGAGGCTCTTACTTAGGTCTTTCTCCTCATTCCCTCTTCCCTGCTAGAGTCTCAGAAAACCCTTTATTTCTACAACCAGTTTAAATATAGTTATTTTCATGAGACCTCAAGTTCAATCCCCAACACTACCAAAAATAACTAAAATAAAACATACTTACTTTATACTTCCATTCAGATTAATAATTTCCAATCTGTTTTCTCCCTTCCTTTCATTTCCTCATGTGAAGTGCTGCAGTACATGCAGAGTTCATCTTTTACACAACTAAAATATTTACTGGGTCTTTTTCACCCATGTAAAGCTCATGGCTTTGTGCAATATAATCGTTGTTCTGATGACCTGAGCCTTCATGACTGAGAGGACTAAGTGAAGCTGGGTGCAGTGTAGACAAACGTGAATAAACTCAAAGAAAAAATGTCCATCTTAGTCTATTCAATCTCTACTAGAAAACACCTTAGACTAAGTAATTAATAAACAATTTATTGCTCATCATTCTGGAGATTGACAAGGCCATGATCAATCTACCAGGGGATTCAATGTCTCATGAGGATGAGTTCCTCATAGATGGCACCATCTTTGTGACTTTGCCGTGCAGAAGAGGTGGTCTCCCTCAAGCTTCTTTTATAAGGGCTATGCTCTCTTGTGTAATCTCACAAAAGCCCCACCTCGTAATATTATCAAAAAGAGTAACGTCATGAATTTCGGAAGACACATACATTGAGAAGATAACAGTGTACAAAGATGTTTTAGGAGATGAAATTTAAAAGAAGATGAAGAGCAACCAGTGTAAAACTTGAAAGTTCCTGTTTACAAGTTAATACATAGGTGTAAATTTAAAGAGAATTTGGAGACAGAAAGTTTATGGCCTGAGCACAGCTTTATGAACATTATTTTATCACCTATGTACAATAACCATTCTAGTAGAGAAAACATGGCAGTAGGAAGTCCAGCATGAACATAATGGACCTGGTCTACATGAAATGTGATGAGTACTTACACAGTTTGATAGCCTGGGTAGAGAAAAAGAGACGTCAGAGCAGAGTATCATTTCAACACATATTTTACGTGCTTCAGCATTCCAGGGTCTCTACTCGGCACTGCAAATGCTATGTTAAGTAAAAGCAACCATAGTCTTTGTACTCATAAAGCTACAAACAAAATGAACAACATGAATTAAGGCTTTCCTGAGAAATTCATTTATCTGAAGGATAAATCAAAGTTACCCAAGATTAACCTGCTAGTTCTATAGGGATAATATATGGGAATATGCTAATGCTCATCAGATTAACTCTGTAAAATTTTGCAACACTAGTATCATCTGTGTCCCACTCCTCACCATTGACTATATCAACAAATATTTATTGAATGGATTACTTTGTGATGATCATAGTTCCAGAAGTTATGGATACAATGAAAAAAAGCTTAAAATATGCAGCAGAGAGAAAAGGAAGCTGACCCTTTCAACACATTGTAGCAAGTGCTATGTAGATCCAAGAAAGAAAAAATATTAACAATAGTAACAGTATCTCCAATTGCAAAACAATAATTATGGTTACCAAATTCTTGAGAGTTGTCTTCACAGCAGATTTTAAAGTTACAATTATATGATCTTCAAGAAAATGGAGTTGTAGGGTTCAAAAAAATGACTAGAATATTACATGCTGACACCTTGTAAGAGGTCCATCCCACAGACCATGCATGAACACTATCTCCCCAGCAAGAACAAGTCCTGGTAGGTGTTCTTTATTTCATTTTTGTGACCAGCTCTTACTGCCTTCATTTCAAATACAGAATAAAATCACGTAACAAACCTTTTCATAAACAGCAGAAGAAAGGATGAGGGGGACTACAAACTAATGTAAATCTGATGCCACCCAAGGCACTAAATTTAAGCATCTTGTCTTCTGAGGAAAACAGTTGTTTTGTCATCAATAACCTTTGTCATAATGAGTGGCCATGCTGAATAATCACCAGTCTTGTGAATAATTGGAGGCCAGAGGCAGGAGATTGTTTCCTGCATCTATCCTGCTGAGTATCCCTACAATTCAGAAGAAAATTTGTGCATCTTTACAACACTTATCTGGATACTTATCATCAAAATTGAATATATAATGTCTCATATTCTACTTACTTAACACCAATACATTTAAGATGCCAACTGAAGATTTCTCCATAAAGTGTAGTGCACATGGAATTCTGCCAGAACCTAAGAGTATTATAAAGCACTTGGCTGGAAAAAGAAAAGGAATCATCTGAGTAATTTCATCCAGCGTGAAAGGTCGCACAAATTGATCCATTTAATATGACTGATAGTTCTGTTGCCAAAATGCTGCTACTGAGGATTAATTAAGATCAATTGAGCATCCAAGAACATCTGGCATTTGACCAAGATTGCCTTTCTCAATCTTGACCCACTGAAAGCTGTCATGGAGATTAAACTGAGCAGAGTCAACAGTGCATGCCTCCCTGGCCATGACAGAATGAATGCAGACTGGTGTGTTCATACAGAAAAAGATCAATTTTTTAGTCACTTATCTAGGACTAGTTTTTTCCAAACTAGTAAAATAACTAAAATATTTTAAATTCTAACCATATGCCAGGATCTGATGAGCATATTATATATGTTTAATCAGGTAATCTTCAGAGTATAATTGCAAAGTATTATTAACTTTATTTTAGAGAAAAGAGAACTAATGCTTTAAACATCGTCCAGCCATGGAATGCATAACAATTCTCTACCTTCAATACCAGTGTATACATGCCTTGGATCTAAGTGATTTGTTCCTTGCTGTGCAACACTTTGCATAATACATAAATATTGTCCATTACCAGAGTCCACCTCCAATCCTGCTGACTAACTTGGGCTGAGCCACATCTTCTCCAAATCCTTAAGGATGATATGCAAGTTCTGAGTATTGGTGTAATTCTAATCAGTATGGCTAGAATCAGCTGAATTCCTGCCACATCCTCTTGAGCGCAGCTCTCAAAATTCTTGGGGGAAGGATGGTGGAAGATAAAGAAATGAAGACAGGAGTCAGAATACAGAAAGCTGGGGCTCTACCCTGTCTCCTGATGGGAGAAAAAGAACTTCCTAATGGCTGCAGCATGTTCATTTATATACTCCTAACACTATACTGAATGGGAAAATTCTGAAAGCTTTCTCTCCAAAGTCTCTAAAATGTAGAACAACACAAGGATGCCCATTTTCACAACTTTTATTCAACATAGTACAGGAAGTCTTGGCCAATTAGAGCAAGTAGGAAACAGAGACAAAAACGGGTATCTAAATTAGAAAGGAAGAAGTCAAATCACCTGCTAGGTTTGTTCATCAACTTTTCCTGCTGTGGTTATTTCCATTCCCTTGTCCTTCAAGGTTTATACTTTAAAAGTGTGGTTTGAGGAAGGAAAAGAAAATGAATTCAGTGGCTTAACTTACATCTTTTACTAGAAATCAGCCTTAATTTCTTTGTATCTAGTAAGTTACACTAGACTTATAACTCCCTGATTATGTCATTCCTCTGCTCAAAAGCAATGAGCTTCTCCATGGAATAAAGCTACCATTTTTCACAGTTTAGAGTAGTTGTTCTCAACCTATTTCCTGTCCCCACTACTATACACATGAACAATTTATCCATCAGGTTCACCTCTCACTACAATAATTTACAGGCTTACAATTCTGAGGTTAGGATGTTTCATATGTGGTTCTTCATCTACACTTTTGATATATTGCATACAAGTCCCAATACCCATTTCTTCAGCCAAAATTGGCTATTTCTTTTTCTCCAAACTTGCCATCTATTTTCTTCTGTATAACTTTTCTTTTGCCTTTTCTGACAAGAGAAATGCCCATTTAAAGCATAAAATTTTCTGAGCCTCCAAAGCCCACCTTCAGTGAGGCATTCATTCATTCATTCTTTAGCACCATGTCCATTTTTACTTCCAATACAGTGCTTTGTACACCTCATTTGTCCATTTACTAAAGATATTTGTATAATTATCATGATTTCATTTGTATACTACATTATAAATTCCTTGAGAGTGAGAATTGTTTTATTCTTACATATTAAACAATTTAATAAATACATGAGTTCACTTACTTGAATTAAACTTATCCACACAATCTAAGGGCTAATCTAGTCCTAAAACCTTCAGATATTTTCCTAATTCTTAAATCTTTAATTACTTATTTACAAAAGAAACAAGATTTAAAACAAAAAAAATAAATAAAACACCACTCACTTTATCTCTGCCAGTTTGACTCACAGCAAATGTGTAATTCTGAGCACCATTTCAAATTTGGCTACAAATTATACATCTATGAGGAAAAAATTTTGAGTCATGAGCACCATTTTCCCATAAACCATATTAATCAAAATTTGTGTGCAGCCTACTGTTAAGAATTTGCACAAGGTTCACTAAAGCAATTTCCTCAGATAAGAGAACATTGCTGGCTCCAAGGCTTTATGGGTATTATAACAGTAACTTCAGAAAGACAGCCACGCATTCACAAGTTTTCCTGAACCATTTTAAGCGTATTCTGTCACTTAAACTATTTTGTGTCAGCAATGGGAGAAGGCAATAGACCATATCACATGCTGCAGTAGATAGTTTGTCAAAATAAGCCAATTTTAGGCTACAAGTTCTCCCAATTCTTATTTTCAAGATAATATTCTCATAATTTGTTTTCAGCTAGCATTACTCATACCATATTGTTCCATTTAACATAAATAGCTCCTATTAATTGGGCAATCAATCTGTGCCAAGCACTTTATATACACTTTCTTATTGAAGAGTTACAAAGTCCCTTTGTATATTTTTATACCCACTCTTACAGATATATAGACTCAGGTTTAACAGGAAGTTAATTTAATTTCCTAGGGTCAAATAGCAAATAATCCTCTTTGTCTTACTAAGTGATATTTGGTTTTTTTTTTTTTTTTTTTTTTTTTAAGGATAAAAGGAGGGAAACATTAACAGACATACAACATTTTACAACATATCACAAGCACAATAGAGACAATACAGAGTTACAAACAAAGTGGTAGGGAATTAACAATGGTGGTTGTATTACATATTGATATCTTCAAAGTGGCTTCTCATGAAAACAGATATAGACATGCAAGACCGATATTTGGTTTTTTAAATACTAGTTACCAATTGGTTTATAATACTTTGCTATAAAGTTTGTATAATTTGGCTTTTATCTAAGAATTAATGGGAAAAAAAGGATTTTGCCATGAGATATTTTTTATCTGGGATGAAAGAAAACTAACCTATTTATTCAGTCACTGAAGTATATATCTTATACACAATATTTGCTAATTTGATTCTATTTGCCATCATTTATTATCTATGTGTACCCCAGAGAGTTGGAAATTATGTGTCTCAGGATTGTCTGCCTTTTTTCTTGAAGCTGCTGGCAAAAATTGTTCTACTTCATGTTGAACCTATATCCAGGAGAATAACCCTATTATTCACATAAGGTTTTGTTCTGTTTTGTTCTATTTTTGGTACTAGAGACTGAAATCAGGGCCTTAAGATATCTGTATAAGAGCTATATCTCCTACCACAACTAGCCCCAACTTTTTTTTTAAACAGAGCCTCATTGAATAATTAGATTTCTCAGCCTGGGTTCAAATGTGCAACCCTCTTGCCTCATACTCCCAGAATGCTGGCATTACAGGAATGCACCACTACTCCTATGTTCTTCAGTCTTTCTAGTTCTTTCCCTGGTAGCAGCTGTGATACATTCCTCCACCCTCACACACACACACATCTTCAAGGGCAACTTTGATAAAGAAAGATTTCACTAAAAGGCAATCTGAGAGAGAAAACAGGATGGTTTTATTCTTATGTCTGATAAAATTACTTAACCTGCTTTAAAAAAATGTATATCCAGATTCCCATCACTTGGAAATGCACTTCGGTTTGCTAAGACCCAAGAACATGCATTTCAAAAGCATTTCCTAAGAGACTGTAACTCAAATTGCAACCACATGCAGAAACATTGCAATGACACCCAGGATTTGGAGGCAGATATATTTTGTCAATGGACACTGATTGGGATCATTCCCAGAATATCAGAGCCTGATCTCTGGTCATCTAGATCTTATATTGGATCAGCAAGCAGGCAGTACAGAGCAAGAATGGCTTGTCAATTTTGGATGGGTTTATGCCATGTGCATCATAGTGACCAGTTATGCATCACCAGTCATTTCTAAGAGACAGGAGCAACCTGATCTGAAATAGGAACTATTACCTGGGTAACTAACAAACTGAAGTATATGGGCTGGGGGGTGCAGGGAGCATTTTCTGATCTGGAACAAGAACAAGAACTTGGGCAACTAACAAACTGGAGTATACTGGCTGGGGTGGGGCATTTTCTGCTACATTTACCCTCTCTTTTGGTATCCCTGGCAAGTCCTTGCTGGGCATATTACATGTGATCTTCTGAGACAAGGCCCTTAGAAGGGGCCTAGAAACATTAACATTAGGGTTGTCAGTGATCTAGGATGGGCTCTAGCCAAGGTCTCCAGGATTATCTTATTATACAGTTTTTCCCTAAGTTGCTTTTTAGGAAGAGACATAATTTAGGCCTGGCTGTTCTATAACATTACTCTGGGAGGATAGTGAGGGAGTTAATCTGATCTAGGAGAGTGTCCAATGTGCCTTGGATGCTCATCAAATCTTGGTCAAATGTTTGGTTGATTTTTCTATTCTCTTGGGGCAACCATCCATACAATTTAAGGCAAAACAATAAAAATAAAAACAGCAGAGGGTGGGGAAGCAAAGACTGGGGTTAGCAGAATCCAGATCAATTAACAAAAACCACAGCTAACAGGTGACAGGGAAGAAAGGACTGGGATAGGCAGCCTGAAAAGACAAAAAAAATCAAGGGAATAGGTATGGAGAAATTTGTCCTTAGACATTGCCTCTTTGAGTGAACCTCAGAGGAGCTGTCCAGGTAAATTTTTCAGCAGACCTAAGGTTGGATTCTAAAACTTGTAGAGGTAGTTAATATGTACCTGGGTTATATGTGTATGCAGGAATGTCTACAGATATAGCTGATCTTTTAACTGGTTATGAACTGTATGTAGTTTTTATTTAATCTAGTCTTTCAGTTACCTCTGCTACAAATGCAGGCCCATTGTTGCTGCCAATTATCAAAGGTAGGCTATATCTGCAGATGATTTTTTTACAACAGGACACCACAAACTTTTTCTCAGTACAGGTAGGGAATAGAGGTAAGGGCATGGAGGGCAATGCAGTGGCTTGAGCTTGCAGAACATCTGGTGGGGGTAGGTCTGGCTCTGATCTTCTGGGATTATCAGATTTTTAGTCAATTGGATCCCTGGAGGGCGCTTAGGCCTCTAGACTGGATTATTTTGCATCATTGCAGGCATGCTTCCAAACAGCAACAGGAAGTATTTTGCTGTGCAGATCATCCCTGCAGGAGAGTTTTGGCCAAAGTAGGTTTGTCCAAGGTGATCACAGCATATTTAACCTGTTAGACTTTATTCCTAACAGAGCTCTTCCATAAATAGGGTATACTCAGCATCTGTCAGGAGGTCCATTTTTTAGAACAGTTCACCCCAGTACAGCACATGAAACTGGGACAGTTAAGTCTCAGTCTAAGATGAGCTTGTCAGCTTTCTTTACCAGAAGGACAGAAGCTGCCAGAGAGCAGAGGCAAAGAGGGGAGGCAGCCCTTCACAGGCACTGGAGGCCCCCAGGGACTGACAGTCTGAGTAAGCATATAGAAGCCACATACCCAAGAAATTTATAGAGTTTCTTTTTTGTAACCAGTTTCATATTGTAGATATTGTAGGAGGGCTTTTGTGTAGGCAACATATAAGGAGGGCAGTCACAGCAGCATTGGCAGCTTGGAGATCTTGAACTGACATTACAGGCAAGAGAGATGTACGGTTTGAAGGAGGTGGGGGTTGCCTTGGGACACCCAAGTGTAAAGGAGGCTGATCACATCCCAGGAGAGGGATAGATCACTAAAGCCTGTTCAGGAATTCATGTTTGATAGTGTCCATCAATCTCACAGGATCTGCTTTGGCAAAATTTCTTTTTAGTGGGGGCTCCAGTGGGTAACTTCAGTAACCTTAGATATGTTTATTGCCTTCTTGTCTCTGTCTTTGAGGCCTGCCAGGAGAGCAGTGCAGTGCTGATCTAAGGCTTCATAGGCCTCTGTCACATTATAATCTCAGTTTGAATGCACTCAGGGTAGGACTGTGTTCACCCAAGTGTCAGGATCAACCACAGTGGCAGGGACTTTTGACTTAAATGAGGACTAGACCCCATCTAAAATATGATGACATTCTTCAGTGTTAAACAGCATCAGAAGGAATTGCTGACGGTAGAGCAAGAGGCTGTGGTGCAGAAAACAGAACCAGTGGTGGTTCACCCCAGCTGACTGAACACCTTGGGGTTGATGAACATCCTTGGGCAGAACAGGATAACGATTTTCTGCTTGAACTGAATCTGAGAGCCTCTCAGACAGCCTTGTGGGTTTGTTTTGATGACTAGGATGGCTTTCTTGTCCTGCAACACACTGATGTAGAGCCAAGGTGGGAGAGTTTCCTTTTGTATTTGTTTCATTTTTTTTCTTTTCTTTTTATTGTAAAGAGAAAAAGCAATAGAACAAAAATTTCAGAACAAGATAATAGGAGGTTAACAATGATCAATATATTGCATACTATTTTCTTTAAATTACTCAGAGTAAAAGACATGGACATTTAATTGTCTAAACAATACTAGCATAAACCTTCCTTTTCAATGAACTAAGAGAAATTAGCAGTATAACTATATTACCATATATACATATTTTTTCCTTTCCCTCTTTTCTCCATTCCCCATTCACAGTTTCTCTTTCCTTTTGAAGTTTCTTCCCATTTTACAACATCTATTGTACATTTTGGATCTTATTTACTCTTTCAGGTTCTCACATAAGGGAAACAATACAATATTTACACATGTGCATCTGGTTTATTTCACTTCTGACTATGGTCTCAGGTTGTATCAATTTACTTATAAGTCTCAAGTGTATCCTTCATTATGACTGAGTACTACTCCATTGTATAAAAACACCAAATTTTCTTTATCCGTTCCTCCATAGATGGGCATTTGGGTTGTTTCCCAGATCTAGCTATTTCAAATTGTGCTGCTATGAACATGGGTGCACATATATTGCTGTGCTGTGGTGTTTGTAATTCTTCTGGGAAGATACCCAAAAGGGGAATAGCTGAGTCAAATGGGATCTTGTCTTTTGAGGAATCTCCACACTGATTTCCACAGTGGTTGTACCAGTCTGCACTCCCACCAACAGTGGAGAAGGGTTCCTTTTTCCTTACAGCACCTCCAGCATTTGTTATTGGTTGATTTTTTTATGATAGCCATTCTTTCCAGGGTGAGATGGAATCTCACCTCTCTCAAATGGCCAGTAATGTTGAACATTTTTATATATTTATTTGCTGTTTGTATTTCTTCATCTGAGAAGTGTGTATTCATCTCATGTGCCCATGTTTGGATTGGATCTTTAAACTTTGGAGGGTGGATTTTTTTTAGTTCTTTATATATTCTAGATAGTAATCCGTTGAGGAATAGCTGGCAAACATTTTTTTCCCACATTCTGCATTTTCTCATCACTCTCTGATGGTTTCTCTTGCTGTGCAAAAGCTTTTTAATAGGATGAATCCCACTTGCTGAGTCTTTGTGATCATTCCCGTGCAATCAGGGTTTTATTTATAAAGTCTTTGCCTATTCTGTCTTCAAGAGTTTTACCTATTCCATATTCCAGCCAATTTAATGTTTCTTTTTAATATTTAGATTTTGATCTATTTGGAATTTAGTTTATTGCATGGTGCAATAGATGGGTTCAATTTTAATCTTCAGCATGTGCAGACCCAGTTGTCCAGTAACATTTATTAAACATGTTATCTTTCTTCCAGTGAATGTGTTTGGCACCTTTGTCAAAGATAAAGAAGGAGCTAATATGTTCCACTGATCTTTGGTTCTGTATTTTTGGCCAGTACCATGCTATTTTTCTCATAGTAGTTTTATGCTATATTTTCAAATCAGGGATTGTATTGCCCCCTGCCCTGCCTTTGTTGCTGTTCTGGTTCCAAATGAATTTTAGGATTGTTTTCTCTAATTCTGTGATATATACTGTTGGAATTTTTATTAGAATTGCATTAAATCTGATTAACAGTCTTGGAAGTATGGCCATTGTCACTGTAGTTGTTCTTTCTACCCAAGAGCAAGGGATATCTTTCCATTTTCTGAGATCCATTTCAATCTCCTTTTTTCAGAGTACTGTAGTTTTCAGTGTAGAGATCCTTTACATCCTTCATTAGATTGATTCCTAGGTATTTCATGTTGGGGGGAATGCTCTTGTGAAAGGTGTTGTTGCCCTAATTTCTCTCTAAGTGAGTTTTTCATTCTTATACAGGAATGCTACTGATTTTTGAGTATTCACTTTTTATCCAGCTATGCTACTGAATTTGTATATCAAATCTAGCAGTTTTTAATGGACTTTTTGGGGTCTTTTGTGTTGAGTATCATGTTATCTACAAGTAATGATTCCTTAGCTACTTTTCTCTTATTGCTGAGTCAAAATACCTGACACCCAGAATTAAAGGGAGAAAATGTTTGTTTAGTTCACAATGTATGGAGGTTTTAGTCCATACTCAGCTGGCTCCAAGGCAGAGTGGCACATGGCAGAGGGCAACAGTTCCTGGTGATGGAAGATAGCAAAAGCAACAAGAGCAAAAGGGGAGGGAGGGGATCAAGTGGCCTCATTTCCTCCCTTGTATTGTATGCAAACTACCCACCTCAGAGTGGGTGCAGCACTCACACTAATAATCCCCACACTGGACCATGAATTAGTCATAAACTCTATATATATATATATTTTTTGGTTTTTCTCCAGTACCAGGAATCGAACTCAGGACCTGTGCTTGCCAGGCAGGCCCTGTGCCGCTGAGCTAAATCCCCAGCCCCTAGAAGCCCTTCTCATGTCTGCATGAGGCTTTCAGGGGACATCCAGACACAAACCATAACAATGATAATTTAAATTCTTCCTTTTCTCTCATTATTCCTTTTATTTCTCTGTCCTGTCTAACTGCTCTAGATAAAATTTCCAGGACTGTGTTGAATAAGAGTATAGACAGTGGACATCCTTGTGTTGTTCCTGATTTTAGAAAGAAAACTTTCAGGTTTTTCCATTTAGTATGAAATTGGCTGTTGATTTGTCATAGATGGCTTTTATCAGATTGAGATAAAAACAATCTATTTCAATTTTCTGTAGAGTTCTTTTCATGAATTGGTATTGGAATTTGTCAAAAACTTTTCTGAATCTATTGAGATGATCTTAAGATTTTTGTCCTTAGCTCCATTAATACTGTGCATTACATTTATTGATTTATGTATGTTGAACCATCCCTGCATCTCTGGGATGAATCTCACTTGGTCATGGTATATAATCTTCTCAATGACTGACTGCATTCTGTTTGCCAGTATCTTATTGAGGATTTTTGAATCTATGTTCACTAGGGAGATTGGCATATAATTCTTTTTCTTAGTTGGGTCATTCTCTGGTTTTGGTATCAGGGTAATATTTGCTTTCAGGTATGAATTTGGGAGTACTGTTTCCCTTTCAATTTCATTAAACAGTTTGAGAAGCAGCAGTGTTAGGTCTTCTCTAAATTTTTTGTAGCATTTAATAGTGAATCCAACAGGCCAGGGGCTTTTCTTTATTGGTAGGTTTTTAATTACATCTTTGATTTCATTGAGTGATATTGGTTTATTTAAGATTTTTATGTCTACTTGATTCAGCATTGGTAATTCATATGTATCTAGGAATGTTTCTGTTTCTTCTGCCTTTTCCATCTAATTAGAATACAAGTTTTCAAAGTAGTTATAGATGATCTTTTGGATTTCCTCAGGGTCTATTGTGATTTCACCATTTTTGTTCCCAGTTGCATGGGTTTGAGTGTTTTTTTCCATTTTCTTGATAAGATTGGATAAATGTTTGTCTATTTTATTTAATCTTTGAAAAAACAAACTCTTTAATTCATTGATTCTTTGTATTTTTTTTTAGTCTCCAATGCATGGATTTCTGCTCTGATTTTATAATTTCCTCCCTCATACAAGCTTTTGACTTAGCTTGCTCTTCTTTTTCTAAAAGCTTTGAGGTTCACCATTAAGTTGCTTATTTGTGCTTTCTCTGTTTTCCCGATATGGGTATTCACTACTATAAATTTCCCTTACAGAACTGCTTTCATTGTGTCCCATAAGATCTGGTATATTGCATTTTCATTATTATGTAATTGTAGAAATTGTCTAATTTCTTTAATTTCATCTGTGACCTGTTCGTTGTTCAGGAGGGTGCTATTTGATTTCCATGTGTTTATGAAGTTCTCATGGTTTCTTTTGCCATTGATTTCCAATTTCATTGCACTATGATCTGATAATATGCATGGGATAATTTTAATTCCCTTCCATTTACTTAAGCATGTTCTATGAGCTAGTATGTGGTCTATTTTGGAGAACTTCCCATGTGCAGCTGAGAAGAATGTGTATTCTGATATTGTGAGTGGAGCATTTTGTAGACATCTACTAAGTCCATTTGTCCAAAAGTTTGGTTTAGTTCTAATATCATTTTGCTGCTTTTTGTCTAATTGATCTGTCTTTTTATAACAGTGGGGTACTGAGATCCCCCAATAAATTTTATTAGTGCTTATATGATTTTTCATGCCCATTAATATTTTTAAATAGTTGGGTGCACTGGTACTCATTGCACATATATTTATGATTGTTACTCTTCCTCTTGCATTGCTCCCTTTACAAAGATGTAGTGATCTTCTTCATCTGTCTTAATCAATCTTGACTTGAAATTCACTTTGTCTGAAAATAGAATAGCCACCCCTGCTTTTTTCTGGATTTTTGTCACATGGAGTATTGTTTTCCATTCTCTGACTTTCAGTCTATGAATTTCTTTTATAATTAAATGTGTTTCTTGTATGCAGCATATTGTTAGGTCTTGCTTCTTGTTCTTTCTGTGAGTGTGTGTCTTTTGATTGGTGAACTGAGATCATTAACATTGATGGTTATAACTGATATACATTGACTTATCCTTGTTATGTTACTTTCTTTCTTATTGTTGGCTCTCCCCCACCCCTTTTTTCACCCCTCTCTTTAATTGTTTGCCCTGCTTGGAGGATTCCTTCTGTTTGGTTTCATGGAGTTGCAGTTCTTGCTATCTCTTTCTAGAATGTTCTTCAAAACATTTTGGAGTGCCTGTTTGGTGATAATAAATTTCACCAGGTGTTTTTTGCCATGGCAGTGTCTTATTTCTGTGTAAGTTTTGAAAGATAGCTTTGTGGGGTTCATCAATCTGGGTTGAAGTTTGTTTTTCTTTAGAACTTGAAATACTTCACTCCAAGCTCCCCTTGACTTGAGGGTTTATGTTGAGAAGTCATCTGTGATTCTGATGTGCTTCCCTTTATAGGTGATTTATTTCTTTTCTCTAACAGCTTTTAAGATTCTATTCTTGTGTTGAACTTCTGGAATCTTGACTATGATATGCCTGGCTATAGATTTTTTTTAAATCATAACTAATTGGATTTCTATATGCTTCACTTATCTGTAGATGTGAAATTCTTTTTCTCTACCAGGAAAGCTTTCTGCCATGACATCTTTGAACAGTTTCTTTGTATCATTTGCACGATCTCCTGTTTTTTCATTGACCCCAATCAATCTTAAGTTATTCTGCTTTGCCTAATCTAGCAGCTGCTGTACTGATTTCTCATGATCCTTTACTATTTTTAAGAAAAGTTTTTCATGATTTCTAACCACAAGCCTGTCTTCTATAACTGAGATCCTGCCCTCACATTTGCTCAATGTGCTGCAGATAGTTTCAGTGGAATATTTATTCCCCTGGTTATCTGCTTGAATCTGCCTTATGGATTCCACTTCTTTCCTGTATTGAGTATTCATGGCTTCCATAATTTTCTTAAACTCCTGTTTTTTTCTGTGTGTGTATCTACTCTAGAATCAGTAAGAATTGTTTTTATTGTGGACACCATCTCTGAAGTTATCTGAGAATTTATTTCTGATTTTATTTTTTCTAGAGTCTCATTCTTTGCTTTGTTGTTAGCACTTCAGAGAGCCCAGGTCAGTGGCTTTCAGATTGTCTCACCTCATTGCCCCCTGGGTTTGCCTTTGGTGAACTGGATGTTTTATTTAAGTGTTTTCTCATTTTCTTTTATTTATTTAAATTCCTGAGATGATGCTTTTAAATTGCCTATGGTAGCCTGTTTTATTGTTATTATTTAGAACCACTAGGAAATGACTACATCTCTGAGGTATCTTCCAAATACAGCTAGTTTTTGAGTTTTGAGTCTGTTGCAAAATCCTACATCTTCAATTTGTTGTGGATGAGAAGTTGCTGCCTGTCTGACCCAGCTCCTGGTTCTTTGCCACTGTCCCACTGTATTTTCTGTGTCCCTTATTCAATCTCAGTCTTGGAATACCAGGAAGAACAGCTATATAGAAGAATTATGTCACTTTTGGCTATAGTGATGACATCAGCAATGACAACAGAATCAAACACAGCCTGGAAAATGGCAAACTGAGTTAACCATTAATATTAGCCACCTTTCACCTTATGAAATAGATTTGCAGTTAAACTACAAAATCTAAAACAAATCAGAAAATTATATATAGTACACAAATCCTTAATATGTTAATTTTGCCTTCAGAGGTTAAAATTTAAAATGGGTTAGGGAGAAAATAGAGAAGTGAGAAGAAGAGGAAGAGATTAGAAGTAAGGCTTGAGGACAAAGGGAGAAGATGCTAACTTGCAGAAACTGGTGCAGAAGACTGGAAGGAAAGAGAGAAGGATGAACTAAAAAAACAGAACCACAACTACAAAGAGGCTAGAAACCATGTTCACATGCATATAAAAATAAGATCAAATGGTGAAGAAGAAAAAAGCAAAAATGAAAAACAAAAAGAAAACATCAACAAACAAAAGAGAGAGAAAAAAAAGAAAGAAAACCTCCAGGTTTTTCTCTACTGTCACTGGTAGACAACATGTAGTGACAGAGTACTAGTCTGTGTCAGTTTATCCCAGCAAACCAGCAGTAGCTTTTGGTGGGGTAGTGAATAATCTCAGAAAGCCTGTACCTTCTGGCCAATACCAGACTCATTTAGCCTGCAGCTGTCAGCACAACTTCTATGGACCTCAGCCCAGCTGGAGCTGCTAGATGGAGCCAGGAGTCACTCTGAGTTCTCAGCTCAGTCAGCACCTCTTCAAGATGGCTCCTGGCCAGTCACTCTCTTGTGCAGGATGACAGCTCTCAGCACTCACCACTAGCTAGTGCAGTCCTTCACAGGTGTTGCTACCCTCCACTGCTGTTTCTCTCTGTGGATTGCCTCTGGTGTTGCCAGCAATCACCGTGTGTCCACAGGTTTGAATTGCTCCTCTTGCACAGCGAGTCCTGTCTCAGGGAAAAGGGGTCACTGGCTATCTTCTTCTTCTTCATTGAAGTTTCTCTCTTCACTCTCTCCATCAGCTTCAGAACTCCCTTTATGCTTCAGATTCTTACTGGATCCAGGGGACTCAGTTTCCTTCTTCTTGTCTTCCTGATGTTGCTATATTCCAGCATCTGGAGGGCAACTCTCAGAGATGCTCTTTCTCTGCTGCTTACCACTCTGCCATCTTGGTGGGAGAGTTTTTAACTCCTTATGGCAACTGAGTCCAATTGAGTCAGCCTTTTGTCTCAGGATTTTCCCAGTTGGAGAGGCTTATAGTACCAACTTGCAAGCAGAGGCTGAATGCCTGTTTATGTTTCCCATGACATCTGAGAGCAATGGGGCTTACAGTGAGGTGGCATGGTGTTGGTCAGGCCCAAAGGGGAGTCTTTAGTTTATACCTCCAGGAGGAGGGTTTTTAGAACTTTAGAATTGCAGTTATCTGTCTCAGGCTGATGCAGGCATCATCTTTTGCTTGGGGAACAATCAAAATTAAAAGTGCAGGGCTAAATGAGGTGAAGGCTGACTGGCTTGGTGTGAAACAGACATTCTCCCAGGGTGCAAGTTTGTACCTGGCAGAAGGAATGAGAGGCAAGAGTCCCAGTTGCCTTGGTGATGGTAACTTTTTCACAAGGGTAACTTTTGAAGGCAGAGAGCTCAGTTCCATTGTCTACCAGTAAAGTCACAGGTTTGCACCTGACTTGTGCACTGATCATGAGCTCTCAGGGGCCCAATTTGATAGAGCTCAGTCTGTCCTGTCTATTCAAGCCCATTAGGCCTCAGATGTTTTGTCAGGACTGAAAGTCCAATTTTTCCTTGGTCAAAATGTGAAACTCAGAAGGAATTGTTGACAGTCATCTTGGGTGGCTGTTAGGTAACCTCATCTGACCAAGACAGGCATGTAAGCAGAAGGCTCTGGAAGGAGGGCCTCTGTGGCTAAATACAGGCAATGGCTAGCTGGAACCAGTTCAATTGGATGGAAGTAGATGAGTCAGGAGTGGGGAGTGGAGCTACAGGTGTTGGCAGCAGCTGTGGCTGACAAGTGTGCCAAGACAGAATTCTCAGGAAGAAAGGGTCTCTTTCTTTTCTTTGGTGATGCGGAGAGCAGTTTGGTTTCATTTTAAACTCTGAAAATGCCCCTTTTCCTGCAGTCAAGGATTGTGGGTTTTAATTAATTAGTTCCCATTTTATCTCTTCATGGTGTATGTTGTGTGCCCTTGAAGGATGTTGCACCAAAGGGTAGGTCCCCCTCAGAGAGAGACCATTCAGAGGCCCTCCTACACCCACCCTTGTGGGGACTTAGACAGGACTTAGCTGACAAGAGTGCAAGGCCTCTCTTATGCCTTATGTCAATTGCCATAGATCCGCAGGTGAGGGCTCAATCAGCTACTTTTACCAGTGCTCTCCAGTCTTGGCGCACAGACAGAGCAGGCTATTGCTTATGCTGCCCATTCTACTCACTCATATAGTCATTCAGCAGGCACTCAGAAGTTAAGTACTCCAGTCTCCCTTGGTGGTGGCTTTAACTAACAGGAGTTGATCAAGCTCTTCTTCTACTTAAACTGAGCAGGACAACAGACTGACTAAGTGGTGTGTCCCTGAGGGTCTTACCAGAATCAGGCAGGCAGGCGGACAGAAAGACAGATTACGTCCTCCTCCCCTTGGGTTGCCTTATGAGCCACTTGAGCAGGGAGCCAGGAAGCCTCAAGGGGACTCAAGAAATCTGAAAGGTGTGCTTTGCTGTTGGGACCAGAAGTCCTTTCTCCATCCATGAGGGCCATGGCCGGTGACAAAAAGGTCATCACAGCTGGTCTTCCAAGCTGACCCACCAGATCAAGGGCAAACAGAAACACCAAAATGATGCCCAGGATTTGGAAGCAAATTTATTTTATGTCAGTGGGCTCTGATCAGGATCATTCCCAGAATATCAGGCTTTGGTCTCTAGTGGTCTAAGATTTATATTGGATAAGAAGAAGGAAGTACAGAGGCAAATGGCTTTTGAATTAGGGATTGGTTTATACATGTGCATCATAATGACCTGCCACGCATCACAGTGACCAGCCATTTCTAAGAGACAGGAGCAACCAGATCCAGAACAGGAACTATATTACCTGGGTAACTAACAAACAAATATACTGCAAGAGGGGGCATTTTCTGCTACAATGCCAGTTTAGGAAAGACTATACATTGAGAAAAAGGGAAGACTTTTTTTCTAGATGCACTAATAAAGTCCCAAGGATTAGAGCCAACTATTTCTAATCTAGACCCGTCTAATTGAACCATTTCTATAGAAGTAATAATATTAGGCAGTGGAGGAGCTACTTCCAAAGAGAAGTATTGGTTATGATGAGGATGTGATGTACAGAGAAATATTGAAAGAGAAAATCCCATGGTTAGTTGGACAATACTAAACTATATCAGGCAGATTGAAATGCTGCTATCTATAAACACAGAGCCCAAGTATCAGTGATCACCTTAATTGTCCAAATAATTACAGTCTTCTTTCCAAATATTCCTAGTATTTGACACTTACATCTATAGTCTATGATATAGATTGTGTCAGAGCAAAATAACAATGTTGCTTGATAAAGCGGCTCAAGATAATTCAAATATAAGGTTTTTCACAACTGTTTTCAATCCAACTCTAAATAGGATTTTTTTTTCCTTCAATTTGTAGATTTTCATTTACTGAGTATCTTTCTGCTTTGCATGCAACTATGGATTGGCTTTGCAAGTTTCAAGGGGAATGAGGCAAGATTAAGATACAAATGTGTGAGCTGCCTAAGTGTGAGCTTAGATCACGCAGGACATTTTAGTAGATGCCAAAAGACTTCTCTGGGGACAGCACTGCCAAGCTCTGCATCCCCTTACTCTGCAAGCTTGTAGCTGTTTTATCCTGTACCAGTGGGTGGTACTGCACAAAGAAGAGGCCAGCCAGGAAAAAGCACCTGATTTAAAGCAGGGAAATAAAATGTCAGGCCAGGAGCAAAGGAAAGAGATCTCAATTTTTAAGTAATTTTTCACATAAGTCCTCAGGAGTTTGAGATTTGGGGGATTTTAGGTAGGAAACAACATACAGAAAAATGGATTTAAACTTGCTTTAAATGCTATACTTTCTGTTTTCTCAAGATACCATATGCAGTGAATCATTTATAGGTAAATATAGAATGAAGTCTATGAAGCCATTTGCATTAGTACGTGCTTCCACATTTCCATTCTGTTCACAGGTGTGTACCCAGATGGAATTAGGTGGCAGATGCTTCCCTGGTTATCTTTTGAGAGTTCAGTCCCAGGGCTGACTGTCTGACCTTACAGCTGTATAGTTTTCCTGTGGACAGTGCTGCTTTTCCACCCAGCCTTCCAAGATGCATCACTTTCTACTTGTTTTTTCTATCATCTCTAAGTGCTCTAGTCCAAGTCCTTTGAGATGCATTCTAGATGAAGGGGAAATAATACCCTTTCAAGCTTTCACTGTTCTATCCCTCAGACTAATTTTCAATTCACTTCTGCATCTGTTGAAATGTCTCAAGATCTCTGTCAACACCTTTTCTAATGCCTTTCCTTAAATCCCCTTCTGCTGTGCCCCTACGGCTCTTGGCCTAGATACAGTTGGCCTTTGCATGAATGTCTCTTACTTTCCCACCAAACTCTAGATGGGGAATATTTTGCTCTTATTATTTTCCTGTGATGTTATAATACCTGGCAGCATACCATGCACATAATAGGAACACCATAAATATTTTGTTGAGTGAGCATGTTTTCAAAACATTTTTAGTTCAAAATCCATTAACTATGCTATTAAAATGTTTTTATGATCTTTCCAACTGTAAACAAATATATATCATTGTAATGAGAGTTTAAATATAGAGACAGCACAAAAGAAAATCTCACAATTCCAGTTCTGAGATAACCACTATTAATATGTCAGGGTGTGTTCTTCTTGATATTTTTATGTCCATGCGTGTATATTATAAAAATATTTTGAATGTGTTTTAATTAGCCAATCATAAACAAGAATGGCTCTGTCAGGACTAAATCAAGCCTCCTTGTAATGTTCTTTCTTAACTTATCCTTCCACAGCTGTGGTGAGTTTGTGGATAAATCAGGCAGCAGTCCGTGAGTATACATGTGGGACTGTTAAAGACGCTTCCTTCCTGATAATCACTTCTTTATAATTATATTTATTGGATAAAGGAATGGACATCTGCTATGGCCTAAAATTGTGTATTCCCATGAACTCAGACACAAAGAAAAATTCACATGTTGAAGTCCTAATGTTCAGTAACTGAAAAAATGATTGTATTTGGAGGTGTTTAAAAAGGTAATCAATGTTAAATGAGGTCATGAGGTGGCCCTTGGTCCAGTGTGACTCATGTGAACCAGTTCTTTAAAATAACGATGGTGTGTGTGTCTAGATGCTACCTCTCCATATCCATGGACTCTGTATGCATGGATTCAACCAATCATGGATGGGAAGTATTCAGAAAAATATTATCTGTCCTGAATGTGTAGACATTTTTTCTTCTCATTATTCCCTAAGTAATAAAAAATAGCACTGTTTACATCCTCTTCAGATTGTTGGTATTATGAGAAATCTATATATCATTTAAAGCATATGGGGGCATATATGCAGGTTTCACACACCGGCAATATGTAAATATCGTGCCTTTTTATATGAAGGACTTGGGCATTCAAGGACTTGGGTAACTTTGGGTTGTCCTGGAGCCAATCCTGCAAGAACACTGAGAAAACATAGGGCCTAAAAACTCATATTCCATTGTATCCTGTTTCTCTAGAGTCCATGACTAATGCCTCATTCCTAATACTCAGATTCCTTACATGCAAAATAATAATAACCTTGCGCTCGCTACCTTGTACTACACAGCAGCGCTTGGAAGGTTCTTAGCACAGTGCCTGAAGCTCAGCTGACATTGCTCACCACCACACACGATCTGCCGTGGATGAGCGCACCCACTTAAATTTTTCCGAACTTTTCTTTTCTATATTCCTGATCATGATCATTTTTTCAATTATTGATACGCAGAATTTTTTCCAAAGAATGGTGCCCATTAAAATATTACTAAATGTGTGCCAAAATAGGATCTTTGTTTAAGTCAGGCCTCATTTCTGCTTTTTGAAAAATACATAAAGAAGCAGATATTTTTAAACTGCAAGTATTGCAAAAAAAAAATCAAAGGGTTGTTTTAGTCCCTTAATTCTCTATACAGAATAATATTACACAGCAGGTTAATATTGCCATGTTAAAGCTGTCTTGTCATGAAAATTCTTTCTTTTTTTAATATGTTCCACATAAGTGCATCCCAAAATGGTTCCTTTTACAATGTATAGGATTTTTTTAGCCTTAAAAATTCTCTTTGGAAATGTGATGGATGGCAAAGATATCGTGTCACTTGAGGCATCATTAAACCATGAACTTGCAAACATTTTGGGCAGTTCCTCGTCGGTGGAATCTGCAGGCCTTTCAAAATTGTAGTACTTGTTTTTCACAATGATGCAAAATTTATATTTCCAAGAAACATGCATTGAAATCTTCCTCTAAGTTACTTGGAAATAATGAAAAGTTTATTTTCTTTTCCCAACAAAGAGAGAAACTAAACTCATCGTGAGTATGAAGAAGGCTTCAAATTTCAAAAATGAAATTTAGCCAAGGTCTCCTAGAACAAGAGTAAATTTTAAACACAGTGCTTTGAGCAGACTGATATTATTAATTTCAAGGAAAATCTAATTTAACAGTAAGACATTATGACTCTGTTTTGATTTGCAATTAGCTAACTCTAATGAGCTTGATCCTTATAAATTCACTAACTATATAATTTTAACATAATTATCTGCTGTTTTCTTATAACGTGCTAGGATCTTTTGCGGTACATAATCTGTTACATGTTCTTTGCAGAACACCATTTGCAGTCCCAGAGAGGTATAGAAAAGTTCTGGGCTTGTGGTTGGGAAGCCACAATTATAATGCTGCATTGTCATAACGAAGTGACTTGGCCACTCAGAGCCTTTATTTTTTGTTGGTGTAAAAAAAAAAAAAAAAACTAAATTAAGTGATCACAGATTTATTTGAAAAGAGCAAAAGTTCTCTGGAAACAGCTCAGGTAGAAAAGTAAGGTTGTATTACAGTGTATCGAACCTAAGAGCTCTCTGTCTTGCTACTACTCAGCTTTGCTGGTCTGTGCACCTGTTTGTGTTCTGTTTTTACTCTAAGCAACCTGTCCACACATCAGCAGAGAACACCGTTTATGACCTACATCTGATAAGCATAAGACCCTTTTGTCCTTAGTGTCCTTATACCATGTGAGAAGTCTCCCTGAACTACATGCCCACCATTGGAGCACAGAGAGACACTGTGAGTGGTGGTACCACCAAAGTCCATAAAGGGTAGTAATCACAAACTTACATGGGGATTGAAGAGCAGAACCACATAGAAAATGGAAAATCATCAGGCAGCTTCCTCTAACAGTCAATCTCTGAAGCTAGTGTGCTCTCATATACACTTCTCTTTGATTATCTACTCCTTTCTCCTCTCTACTATGCGCCTTTTCTTGAAAAGGCTCCTTTCCACCTCTCAATGACCTTGCCTTCCAGGTATCTTGGACTCCCGCTAATGCTGACACTGGCTCACACAATACGGTCCTGCCATTCAGCTCCCCACTGCCCTCAACGGCCTCAGCTTTTGGACCTGTTCCAAATTTTCAAGAGAGACAGGGTTATCTTGTTGACTGAACAAGTTGGGTCAGGGGTCTAATTAAGTAATTTTGCCTCCACAGTGGTATAAGTAGGTAAGGTAGTGTGAAAAAGAAATGTATTTCCTATTTACTACACACCTGCCATTATTTTTCACTAACACGCACACACACACACACACACACACCCCTCTTGCTGATCTCTACTGCCACAAGTTCTCTTCTACCTCAAGCTTTCCCCATGGTAGTTTCTGTCTGCCTGGAATGCTCTTTCTTCTAAAAAATTTTTATGACATAGTTCAATGCATCCTTCAAATTTTAGCTGAACTATCGCCCCAGACAGGCCATTCTTGCTTGTATTATTTAGAAGACATCTAGAATTCCATAACATTATACCTGTATGTGGGTGTGGGTGTGTGTGTAAAAGCTGTTTACTGCCTATTTCTCACTGGCTTCCAAACTTACATACCAAAGAAATACAAACTTTATTTCCCTCAAATTTTATTTTATCCTCTATTTCTCCAAGGAGCAAAAGTTTCCTTAATTTTCTTAAGGCTGGGCCTGTGTTCAGAGGAACGGTGGTATGGAGGGAGGCCTTGCGGGGGTCTTATCATCTCACCACTTTGGGGTCTGGTGGAGTGAGCCTGTTCCCCTCTGATCTCTAATCCCCCATCCACCCGCTGCACTGCTCCATCCTCCCTGATCTCCACTCGCAAGATGCCTAAAATGCTACCTTCGAAATTTAAGTTTTCTAAATGAAAAATAGGAAAACCATCAAGTGTAAAGTGGAAATTATTTTCTTTCTTTGAATAGGTGCGAAATGACGCCACTGAAAGGATCGGGGAGAGGGCACATGCAGCGCAAGCGGTTATGTGTGGGACCGTGGACTGCATTTAGAGCACTGCAAACCCAATAACTTTAGTAAAGCAAAATAGTTTTGAAAAAAATCTGAAGTGCTGCAGGGATACAGTACAAGTTGTAACAAAGACTTCAAACATCTAGTGTTCCTTAATGAACTCTCATATAACCTGAATTTCTTTCCCAATAGCAAGCTATTTAAATTGTATTTGCCTACTGTGTACAGCATGATTTCTGTCACCAAGTTGCTGTAATTAATTTGTTTTAATTAGAGAGGGTAATAGGCTGTCATTTATTCTGATTTTCAAATTATTCTCAACTCATTTGTATTGACAGTGCTTTTAGGGTTTCTGAAAGCTGGTTCTTATTGTGACAAATTTTTAAAAGAGCTTCCTTTACTTTTAGACTGCATTTGGATAGCATATTTAAGTACCTCTAGTAAAGAGTATTCCAAAGTTCAGGATATTGAAAGAGATTATATTTTTGTTGTATTTATTTTTTACAAATGATATGGTTAATTTTTAAGTTTTGCCATTGTTAGGAATATAGACTCTTTCAGTTTTGAAAGTTGTTTTTATTGTGTCCAATTCTTTCTAAGCAATGTTCACAATCTAACTAAATAATGGTATTTATAATAATACAATTTGATTTTCTAATTAGATCACAATATGATTTCTTACCTCCTTGAAAATAAAAGGCAAGTGGCTCATAGTGAATGAAAATATTAAGTCCTTTATTGTCAGTATTTGTACCAAATGCTACACAAGACACAATGCCAGGTTGGCCTCATAGAGCAACTATCTTCCTTATCAGAAAATTCATTCTCATGATATCAAGAAAGCATATTGTTATTGTAGTGTGCTGTAAAGTCAAAAAGGGCAAAAATGGAATTTGGATTTAAATATCCAGGGATTGACTCTTATTAAACTTCTGGGGACCAAGCAATTGATGGGGTGATAAAGGAATTATTATATTAAAAGTCTCTGCAAGGGCACCCACTGTATTAAAATTTCCCTCCCAGACAATAACACAAGGGTACATATTCTAGCACAGAGGCAGTAGAACATCAGAATTAGAGGTGCACACTCCAGAATCTGATTGTCTTGAATCATATCCTGCCCTCTGGACTTAGTATCTATCAGAATGGCAGAGTAACTAATCTCTCTGCCTCGCTGGTTCTATCAACCATCAAATGAAAATAATAATGTAGTACCTTCCTTGTGGAATTGTGAGGATATAATGAGTCAATTCATATAAGGCTCTAAAGGCTTTGTGTAGGATGCAATAAGAAGTAATTGAACATCACTATGACTACAATGATGTTAATAGCCAAATGGTACCATTTAGTACTGAATCATCCATCCTTCATTTTATTTTGGTTCTGCTCTGTAATGGATTGATAACTGGTGATCAACTTATAACCCCCAGCTGAACTGAATAACTGGGTGTGGGAGGCCCACCTGAGGACTGTTGCCAACAGCATCAAGGCAGACCTGGAGAAGAAGAAGGCTGGCTGTTGGGAGCTGAGAGAGACTGTGAGGAGCTGGCTTTCCTGATGAACTTGGCTGTTTTCATCCTCCGAGGAGCTCGGGACCTCGCTGGCACTGAGAATGGCTTTGGTTCACTTTGGGGAGCTCTGGTCCTCACTTTGAGCATAGCTTCCTGGTTCCGGAGGGGAAAATGGTGCACTGCCAGCCTCCTGGAAAAGCTTGCTTCATTGGCTTCCCTGATGGGACCTGGGCCATCCTGATCATCGGAGGAGCTCGGGACCTCACTGTTGCTGATGATGGCTGTGGTACCTTTTGGGGGAGCTCTGGTTCTTCTGAGCATCACTTCCTGGCTCCAGTGCAGATCCCTCAGCCTGCTAGCATAGGTCCTTCTTCCTGCTGGCACAGACTTTGTAGATTCCACCACTGACCTTTGGGCCTTCCCAGCAGATCCGTTAAACAGGTCTGCATGAGACGCTGTCACGGGTTCTGGGCCTCCAGTTGGATTAGTGGGAGGCATTGTTATGAGCTCTGGGTATTCAGCTGGACTCATGTAGGACACTGTTGTGGGATCCAGGCCCTCAGCTGGATTCCTTGGTCTTAGTGTGTGGACAGATTTCCTGCACTCTTTTGTATACTGTTCTTTGGGTGACTATTATAAATAATCATATAAAGTATGTGTCCTGTATTATGTTGTTCCCCTTGCAAAAATGAGCCCCAAACCAACACATGCTCTATGGTTGTCCTAGCTGCTGATTCCCCAAACCCTCCTACTCCTTTGGGCTCCTCCTGTCCAGCAAGAGATTAATGACTGTGGGCTAACCTGTATTAAATTCATGATACTTTAAATGCTTATATTTTTCTAATGGTAGAAGAATAACAGGTACTTGTTGCAGAAAATTACAATGTACATAAAATATAAGGAGAAAGCTAAAATGTTTTATATGCTTCTTCCAAGTAGTCTTGCTGGACACACAGATGCAGGTTTGATTAAATTTGCATCTTGATTGCATATTTAAATCTTAATCATGAGCATTTCTCTAAGTTGTTAGATT
This sequence comes from Chinchilla lanigera, assembly GCF_000276665.1. Taxonomy (NCBI): domain Eukaryota; kingdom Metazoa; phylum Chordata; class Mammalia; order Rodentia; family Chinchillidae; genus Chinchilla; species Chinchilla lanigera. The sequence continues at coordinate 22,697,897 of NW_004955411.1, forward strand.
TTATTGAAGATTAATATTAATAGCTACATAATATCACATATTCCAATTAATTCACTAACATTCCAAGTTTTTGAATATTGTGATTACTATCTTAGTTGGCTACTATAAATCATAATATAAAAAAAGTTCTTTATGCTTAGATATTCATCCATATTACGTTTAATTTGGCTATCTTTCTAACACTAAAGTACTTATATCCAAGCAATCAAGTATTTCAACTGAAACCTTTTCTACAATTTTACATGTATTTTTACTACTCTAGTAAAGAATTATTTGATTAAATGGAGTTGAATACTTTTTCAGCTACTTATTAAACTTTGGATTCTTTCTGTCCAATTGGTTAAGTCTTTTGCCTAATTTTCTATAGAAAATTTTCTACTCTCCTTTGCCTAATTCACACCAATGTCAGTGTCTTCCTTGTTGACGTGTAAGTGGGGAACTACACCTTCCCTGTCTTGCTGGTTCCTTCTGTGTGGACATGATACCTCTGCCTACCACTTATGTCTAGGCTTTCTCACCCCCACCGTCCTTCCAACCCTAGGGATGAGGAATGGCTGACTGGTGGGTTTGGGATAAAGAGACAGACAAGTGCAGCTTAACTCACTCTTTACAGTGTCTGTGCTCCTCCTGTACAGATGCAATGGTAAGCCCTTGTCTCATCTGCTCCTCTTTTAAATTTCAAAACAGTGGCTCCACTTGCTAAGTCTTGGGTTTTCCAGGGCTGCCAAGAACCTGATGTCCAAGTCTACCTAGTTCTAGAGTTAAAGATTAGAAAGCCACTGTTACAATTCAGAAACTCTTCCTTTCTTTCTCTCTTCTAATTCATTCATCTCTCAGGTAGAGAAAGCAAAGATGTTATTCATTGGCTTCCTTAAATGCCAAAATCTGTTCTAAATTTTTAAAAAAAGAAAGAAACAGTTGAGTTTAGAGGACAAAATAATAAAGTACTGGGCCATTGGAGCAGAGGTGGAAGAATTAAGGCTGCACAGTTTTGGTTTTCCTTGCCATGTCACTGAAGCCTCTGGCAAGGGTGTTCACAAACAAATAGCTGTTCTGTACATATTTACTGTGTTTAAGAAAATTCATTCAGGCCTTAAGCAACAGTAAGGGACGCTTTGGTCTTAGCCTATAGTTTGCCAGACTGTCAATTACCAGCAGAGATGCAGGACTTAGTGTGCATCTAGCTGTTGCTTAACAACAAAACCACATGGATTTAGCAAACGAATGCAGATGGAGAGGTTGGGGAGCCTAAGCACATACAGGAGCCCCAAGTAGCAATAGGAAGCAAAGGATTTCATTAAGAAGAGAAATGTTCTATGTCAGGCTCTTTGGGTTTTTGAAGGCATATAAATTATCTGCTGCTTTCACTTGGTGTTTCTTGTTGTTTGTTCTGTTTTGCTAGTTAGAACAAATTTTTAAAGAAAATTTTGTTAGTATATGTTTTAGTCATAATGACTACCTCCATCATGGGCGGTTGACACATGTACATAACACTTCCCCTTCCCCTTCTCTTTGGCCCTTCCTCCATCTCAAATCCCCTTCCCATTTGTAAATGATCTAGGTCCCCGCTTCCTATTTTATATCTTTTATTGAAATAAATGTGATACACAAGTTTAAATACACATAGTTTCTCTTATATACAAAATTCAAAGTATACGTAAAAGAACAAAATAGAGCTTAAATTAAAACAGAGTTTTATAGGAACTACAGAAAAATGGGTGTGGCATTTTAATTTTAAATTACTAATATAAGGCTTGGGGAGGTAGTGGGCTACATACCCAAATTTGGTTGTTTTATGTCTTTCTAAACTTTAGTCATGAGAAATAGGAAATAATGGAGTTGCTAAGCTTGGATGCAATGAATTGTCCTTGAGCTCTCAGAAATCTATCCCTAATATCATCTCTAATCTGCTCTGGATTTGTTACTTACATTTTTTTTTAATGCCTTAACATTTTTGAAAAATCAAATTGTGTGGTATCCTTTTATTAGTAAATTAATAAAAATGAAAAGGTTTTTAATATGGAGATACATGCTGCCTTCTTGAGCTCAGTGAACTGCTGCAAAGCCACAGAAGAATAAAGGTGGCTTCCAAGGTCTGTGCTTAGAATATTCTGCCTCTAAGACTCAAGTTTTCTCAGGTATGAAGGAGACATTAAAAATAGATTTTTAAAATTTGCTCAGTATTATTCTCAGAACAGGAGCAGGGGAAGCACGAAAATAAATCAAGAAAGATTGATTTAACTGGAAGAAGAAAGAAATTTTCCCAGGAGAAAGATAAAAATCTAAGGAAGTAGATTATGTGTATATTAAAGAAAATGTGAGAGTTCTTGAAGGCCAGAAAAATCAAAATGAGAATATAATTGTAAACAATATTAGACTAAAATGATAATAGAAAGCGTTGTATAAGGTGTTGGGAGGATAAAGTGAATCAATGTATGAAGAGTCTCTAGAACAGAACCTGCACTTGGGGAGCACTGTGTTGCTTATTGTCACTGTCATTATTGCTAAGTTTAAAGGAGTAAACATACTAAAACAGCAAGTAGAAAAAATTATCAGTACCACACAGCCTTCCTGAAAAAGCAGAGACAGATAAGAGAACAAGGATATGTTAACACATCATCCCTAAATAGAAGTGAGTAAAACTTGTGGTTAACACCTCTGACATCCAAAAGCACTGAAGAGGTGGTGCTCGGGGCACACAGGTAGAGCTTTTGGTCCTCATAGTACCTTCGAGCCAAGTTCTTTCTGAGAAGAACTTTCAGTTGAAATAACTAGAGATGTGAGGAAGAAACCTTTCTTAAGAGTTTTCATAAGTGAAATCATTTTCACAGAAAGAGGGAAGGGGCTACAGTCAGTATGGCATAATAAGACCAAAATGACAAGACTGACAGTGTGATTTTCACCAGGTCTGTATCTCACCCTCACTGTGGCCCTGGGGCTCAGAAACACCATTTTATTTTATCTCTGTCCAATGTTACCTCAACAGCCAATCATTTTCATTACTTAGTGGTTCTGCCTGCTATATATTCCACTCTACACTGGGGCATAAACAATGTCTGACTTGTTCATTCCCAAATTTCTCACACATAGACACTGCCTGTTTAAAATATATCTGTTGAATAAATATGGGTTTTGATGGATATTGAAGATTCTGAAGCATTTGAATTTTCTTTTTGCTCTTACCATCCCAAAGTATATAATAGGAAGCAGAGTCATTCTTTCAGTTTTTAAATTTTTATTAATGCCCATGTCCTACTATATATTCAACATAAGCCTCAGTTTATAATGAAGGATTCTAGCAGAAATGCCCCCCCACCAGTATACTTTAGTGTCTGCTAGTTGCCCAGGTAACCTCCGGTTTGCTTCAGTTCCTGTTACAGTTCCTGTTACTACTGTCTCCTAGAAACAACTGGTCACTATGATGCATATTAAGAACAACTCAAAGACAGCCAAGTACTCTACCTCTGTACTTCCCCTCTGCAAACCCATGAAAACCTCCCTCCCTGAGCCTACAAGGCCTGACATTTTTATAGGCATTGATTCCTAGTCAGTGCCCATCAATGTAAGTAAATCTGCCTCTAAGTTCTGGGTGATGTTTTGATGTTTCTATTTGCCATTGCAGGTTAGGTTACAGGCTCAGTTGCTTGTGGGGACACTGACTACAACACATGCCTAAAGTCATATACCTAAAAGGTTACAGGAACAAAACTCTGCCTAGCATTAAACCTGATACCTGATAGATTATTGTCTTAGATACTTTCCTCTCATTGCTGAGACAAAATACCCGGCACCCAATATTACAGGGAGAAAAGTTTATTCTGCTCACAGTTTGTAGAGATTTCAGTCCATAATCAGTTGGTTCCAAGGCAGGGTGGTTTGGCAGACAGGCATCACAGAGGAGAAACAGTTGATGGCAGGAAGAAGGTAGTAAAACAAGTAAGGGAGGATCACAGCTATTTCTATCCCTTGTATCTTGTCCAGGGTACTTAGGGTGGGTAGCACTCACATCTTTAACTTCAGTGCCCTTAATTCTAGCACTGAACCACAAATCAATTCCAGCATCATAGACTCTAGACCCAGCCATAGGTGAAAAAACCCCACCTATAACCACATAAGCCTTGCATGCTCATCTAAACACAAACTGTAACAATTATGTTTATCTTTGTCATAACCACATTTTTCTTCTCCCTGCCCCCCCCCCCGGACATTGTATATGAAAAAATAGTAGAGACTCAAATCAGTTATGTCACTTTCTTATGAGTGGACCTGCCTCTCCTCTGAAGTGAAACAAGATGAGATGCTGATCACTTGGTTCCAACCAAGAATGAGGCTGACTTTGGATGAAACAACTTTAAGTAAGTCTCAGTTTATATTCTTGAGTAATAAAATAATAGTTAAGTATTTATGACTGTCTACTATCCAAGCTGCACACACTTCCAGGCATGCAGAATTCATTATCTTTTTTTTTTTTAATCTTTTTGAGACAGGGTTTCCCTATGCAGTTCAGGCTGGCCTTGAACTCACTTTGTAGCCCAGGCCTTGAACTTGCACTAAACCTCCTGCCTCAGCCTCCCAAGTGCTGGGATTACACACATCTGCCACCATGCCCAACTTTACAAAATTCATTATCTACCTCTTTCCTTCTGAAAAGAAAGAAAGTTATCTTTATTAAGTTTTCTCTACAACCCTGTTGTTACTGTAGAAAATGTTTAGGCTCCTAAGAGCTACCATTCCCAAGGAAGATTCATAGAGGCTGATTGAAAAATACAGTGTATATTTAAATGAAATTTTTATTACAGTAAAAGACAATTATCAATTATCCCCCTCAAAATACTCCTCTTGCTTCAAACAGACTTATCCCATTATACCTGTGTTATGGTTTGTGTCTACATGTCCCCCCAAATTCTCATGCAGTCATGGGGTGGGCTTCTAGATTTATGATTGATTTATGGTTCAATGTTAGAATTATGAATGTGAGTGCTCCAGCTGTCCCAGGGTGGGTAGTTTGTACAGTGTGAGGGAAAGAGGCTGCTTGCTGCTGCTCCTCCATTTTGCTCTGATTGCTTTGCTGTGTTCCACCGCCATGAATGCTTGCCCTTTGCTATGTGCCACTCTGCCTTGGAGCCAGCTGAGTATGGCCTGAAACCTCCATGAACTGTGAGCTAAATAAACTTTTCCTTCCTTAATTTTGGGTGTCAAGTATTTTGTATCAGCAAGGAGAGAAAAGTAACCAAGACAACCGGCCATTTTTTAAAGCAGTTCTGGACATCCTCTTCATGGGCACAATCAAAACTGTGATAGACACTGCTGTCACATGCCGTCCAACAGAAAGGTAAACTCATAGAAACGTTACTCTGTTTCCTCAACTATTTTATTTACCAGACTTGGCACCTTGCAAATTCTTGGTCTCCCCTAAATTCAAAATGACCATGAAAGATAAATGTTTTGAGTCAACTCAAGGCATCAAGACAGCCAACTAATCGCTTCTTGGCCTTTTGGCTAAGATCAAGTGAAGACAGTCAACTAAAGACACTCACAAAAGAGGACTTCCAGAACTGCTTCAGAAAGTGACAGAAGGCAAGCATTCATGGTTGTGGAGAACATAATGCTTATTAGGAAACTAGTTACCTAAAAATCTTACCCACTATATCTTATACCTTAGGATATAGCCTGAAGGCTGGGGATTTAGCTCAGCGGCAAAGCACCTGCCTGGCAAGCGCAAGGTCATGAGTTCAGTTCCCGGTACCCGAGAAAAACCAAAAAAAAAAAAAAAAAAGATATAGCCTGATTTGGTGACAGTATACCAAGTAATACTTGATGTAGATATTATTGACATCTCAATAGTTTATTTCCATTCTCTGAAAAAATGTGATATTGTACCTGAACAATTATAACGTTGCATCTAAACCTTCTCATTTACTAACCTCCAATCTAAGAAATAATGTTTAAAATAAAACTCTTATCATGTTGTGCTATTCTTAGCTCATTTATTCTTAGCTGGTTAGAATTGCCATAGTTATCAACCCATTAATGATTCAACTTGGTTCCTTACGCTCATTAGAAGGTATATGATGAAAATTGAAAAAAGGTTTCAGTTTATTAGATTATTATAATCTACAAAGCTATTAAATAAGAGTTGGGATATTAGAAACCAATTCAGGTTCTAATGGTCAGATCTTTCCCATATGGCTCTCTTAGGAACTTGGGTTCTCTCTCATCAGCAGTAAATTCTCAAAGGGATAAGCATTTTATATCTCATAGATTTACTATAATTTCCTAAGAACAGAGGAACTTGGTGAGACAGTATGAATTATACAAAAATATAGATTTGCTTAAATACCATAAAGCAACAGCAAATTAAGTCCACTTGCACTATTTCCTCCTGAGTCTACACACAAAAATATTACCATAAATTAACAAGCAAAGCAAAGTTTCAGAATCATAGGAACAAGGTTAGTAACTAGTAGTTTTCATAGAAATGACTTTGAGAAAAAAAAAAAAAAAAAAAAAGAAAGAAATGACTTTGAGACTCATAAGGCAGGATAGATTGTTTGTTACATTTTAAATTCACTGAAACGTGGATCTTTTTTCCTGTTTCCAATATGGCAAATAATCTCTTCATATTTATAGTCCTCACTATAAGTTTTCAGAAAAAGATCTAAAACTTAGAAAGATAGTACAAAATGTCTACATCCTCAGACTATCTTGCTTTGCATGAGAAGAAAAGGGAACTATGTGATAACATTTATCTTCCTGTGCTTCTCTGTTTATTTATTCAACAGACTTTTCCTGAATACTTAACATGCTCCAATTCTAAGGATTCAGAAAGAACAAAGTAGACACAGTGACTTTCACTGTAAGCTCTTAATATCAGAGTAAGAAATGAAGAAGACCTGTGACTAAGACCTGTGTGAGTCACTTCTGACATTGGGCAGAAACTTTAGTCTGAACTTCAAGCTCTTCAGCCTACATGTTAAGCCTTCCTTGAAGGAACCTCTGTTATGGTTTATGTTTGGGTGTCCCCCCAAAGCCTCATGTGGTCACGGGCAGGCTTTTAAAGTTGGATTAAGGGTGTGAGAGCTGCACCCGCCCTGGGGTGGGTAGTTTGCATATGTAAGGGAGAGGAAGAGAGTGCTTGAGGACATTCCTCCCCCATTCCACCCTGGTGTGTGGTTGTTGCTTAGCTGTGTTCTGCCGTCCTGAGCTGCAGCTCTCTGCCATGTGCCACTGTGCCTTATAATCTGGCAAGTATGGATTGAAACCTCCACAAACTGTAAGTGAAATAAACCTTTCCTTCCTTAATTTTGGGCATCAGGTATTTTGTCCCAGCAGTGAGAAAAAAGTAACCAAGACAACCTCTAATGATTCCCTTAATGTGATTATCTATGTACATCATTATGGACCAAGTTCCTGTGACCAGGATTCTGTTTGCTATCACCAATGAGCAAATTATACACAAATTTCCAGGCATAACTCAAATTTTAATGTCTGAATTTAGCCTCCCTCATGAGGTTTTCTCATTCAGTCCTCTAAGCACCAACAACCCTTTTTATTATGTCAAAAATCAGGTAGGGTTCATGCTGTTTCCAGTATGAATGAGGTACTTTACAAACTGCATATAATTTAATTGCATATTTACTCAACCTCATAATGAAAATGCCTCCACTTTATAGATTGAGACTTGAATTTCAATGGCAATAAATTCCCTGAAGCTAGAGCTACAATTCAAATCAAGATATTAAGATTTAAAATCTATGCTCTTTCAACCACATCACGTTGACCTAACAATATCCTTTAATTTTTTTACAAGATTATAAATTATTTTGGAGTCTCCCTTAAATTGTAAATTATGAAATAATCTCCCTTAAATATTTGTACCCCAAATCAATGCTTTACCCATAGTAGATTCCAATAGAAGAGCTGTTTCATAATCATCAGATAATTGTGATAGTAATAAAGATAAAACATAGTAAACACTTTCTCCACACATGGCATATAAAATAAAGAAGTCAGGAAGATAATCAAAGTGGCCTGAGATAGTGAGGAAACAGCTGAGAATGGAAATATGAGTAGAATTTAAATCGTTTGTATCAAGAGCTAACAGCACTCTAAATATGGAAAACATGAAGAGCAAAGGTATTGAGATGAGAATACACAAGATCTTTCATGAAAACTCAGTTGGAAGAGTTTGACTGTAGCAGAGAATGATACAGTGGAGATAGCCCAGAATTATTAGTGATGTAGTGAACAGAATACTGTCCCCAGCAGAGACATCCACGTCTAATCCTAGAAGCTGTGAATGTTACTTTGTATGGCAAAGGACCCTGCAGAAGTCTTTAAGGATTTTGAGAGGAGGATTTTGTCCTGTCTTATCTGGGTTGGCACAATGGAATCACAGGGGTCCTTATAGAAGGAAGTTAGGAGATCAGAGTGAACAGAAGGGATGCTATGACAGAACCAAGAAGTTAGAGTGTTACCACGGAGCCATGCATTGAGAAATGCAGGCAGCCTCTAGAAGCTCAAAAGCTGATACCTAAATTATGAATGTGAAGGAAATAACTGGGAAATTAACAATTCGGTGGAAGAGTAAGTAGTTAGGAAAACTATGAGTTAAGTGCTGCATACACTGAGTTTAGTTTGATGAGGTCGTATTATTACACACTAAAAGAAGAAATGATGGGGGTTGAAATGCTACCAATTAATTGTGAGGTGTGTGAAAGTAGTAAAAAAAATGCATTTTTAATTACCCACAGACTTAAACACAGAGCACTGCATCTAACAGATGTTAAAGACATCGATGTTGGTAGGGGGAAATATCTGATCATGCTACTCAGTGTACTGAGACACTTTTGATTTGAAAACAGCATCATTAGGGAAAAATTTCTCTCTCTTAAATGATATCCCTTCCTTCCCTTTTCAGTTTTGCATTTGGATTCCAAACTGCATGTATCTCTACATAGCTTTAATGAGGAGGATTATCAACTTTAATGCCTTCCTCTAGGTCTTGATATATCTGCAAAACTGTGTCTTGGTCCATTAGGCTACCAAGTGTCCCGCACTGGCCTGCTGAATTGGGACCATCCCATGCAGCCATGCGAGCACTGCAGGTGTCATGACCTCAGCCTACAAGGTAGCACAGCTTTCTCACCCCTATCAATGACCTCCTGTACTTCCTCCAAGCACATTCTCACTTGCTTTCACTGTATTGCTCTGAAATATCCCAGATCCAGTAAAGTTGTCATCAAGTCCAATTGCCCAGTCTATCTGTCTTTGTCTTTGTTACCCCACCATCCACCACTTCAGCATCAGAATGGACACGGTAATGTGCAACACAGCCATCTCTGGAACCCAGCATCCTTCAAATTTACCCAAATTTATCTGAATATTTGAAAACAACTTTCTCTTTGCTTTTTAAATGTCTCTCCATGCACTTGAAAATATCATATGTGAAACTCAAAGATAGGCACATGTCTGTTGTCAGACCTAACTTCTTGGTTGTAGACAGGATGTTTTCATCCTTACCTCTTTAGGCCTAGCTCTCATGAATTGCCCATATTGATAAAGGACTGCTGAAAAAGGAATGCTTAAGAGAGAAAATTCATTGGAAACTTTCACAAGGATTATTTGCCTACAGAGTACAAGACAGTTGAAATCAAGAACATGAGTGAGAGTGGAAAGAAAGAAAAATAAAAGGCTGAAAACTGAACCTGGGGATGCCTACAAAGCTGGACAAGAGGAAGCAGAGATAGAACACTCTGAAAAAACAGAAGCCAACACAGGACAGACAAGTTCTCAGCACTGAAGTTCATAAGCACATATTTCACAAGGAGATACACAGAGAAAGCAAAAATTCAAAAGCTCAAGGATAATGCGGATCCCAAAGAGGACTGGGATCAGACAAACACATGGTAACTGCTAATACTTGATAGGTCACAGATAGGGGTAGAAGGTGTACAGGTGCCCAGGTAGCCTCCAACTGAGGATTTCTAGTAGAATATTATTTTCTTAGTTTTTTTCCTGTGCTATAAATCTGAGCAAATTGGAATGGAAGAATGTAGAGTGTGTGTGTGTGTGTGTGTATGTGTGCGTGTGTGTGTAGAAAGAGATTTCTATGTCTATCCATAAATAACAAAACTGGTATATAGGCACGCTCCTAAAATAAATTTCTGTACGTATAAAATTTACTTTTATCAAAATAATGATTTTCTGTTCATGTTACATAATTCTACATTTAAAACACACCAAAATTATTGCAATTTCAGCAGATGGTCATTGTAGTTCTTACTATAAAATTCTAAGTCTGGAAGGACTTGAAATTGTTCTAGTGAGCATACAAAATCAGAGAAACAACCCTTTCATGGTCTTGAGAATTAGTAAGCTCTATGTAGGGGGCCAATGTCAACTTGGAAGTTCAAACAAAAGTCTCTGTTACAAAAACACTGCCTCAATTGCATAGTGAACTGATGAGGAAGTACATTACATCCCATATATATCCAAAATGCATTTCAGTGGAGATGCAAAGAACAGAGTTTTATGCTTCAATTACTTTATTTGTCACTGTAAAATTGGCTAGTAATTATACTTTTTCAGTTAAATATTTCATCACACAAAGATTTTCATAGAGATTGAAGGTTTTGCTCAGTAGCAGAGCATTTGTCTAACATGTGCATGATTTGATCCCTAAGACCACAAAATAAACAAACAAAAGTAAATATGTATATGTATAAAGTAGAAAGATTATACTTTTCAGTGGATAATGTATATAAAATATCTTAATAGGACTTTTTATAGAAATTAAATTAGCTCAACTAGGAAACTTAAAAGCAGTGTAATCAAGCTGGCAAATACTTAACTAAAAAGGTTCATGAGTTCTACATCAATCTATAGGCAAAATATTTAAGCTTTCTGAACCTCAATTTCTTAGTCTACAAAACTTATGTGAGCAATGTAAAGATCTAGGATAGTAATGGGCATTATACATGAGGTAGCCCAAGGTATAGGACATACATCTTAAATGGCAATATGTTATTCTATTATCACTGGATCTACAAAAATATACAACACGAAATAAAGTTTAGTCACGGAATGAAGTGTAAAGAAAACCTCAATTCCTTTGGAATCACTTTCTTTCAACAAAATGTAATCTTTTCAGCATGTCATTCTGTCATTCAGCATGTCATATGCTCTGAGTGCACAGAATATCAATGAATACTTGTAACAGGATTTATAAAGCAGAAAATTGAATTTGTATAGTCCACTCTTTTCTCACTTATTTGATTTCTAAATAAAAGCACATCTTTCTGATATGTTAATACTAGGATTATCATCTTTCCTTCTTCTACCAAAGTTGCAGAAAGCCCACCTGAAAGTCTATCCAGGGCATGATGCTTTCTGGAGAGATCAGCCCAAGGGCAGAGGAAGAACTCAGTACAAAATCAGGCAATAAAAAAGGACTAAGATTTGCAGTCTGCAGCTTAATATCATTTAATTCATTGACCTGTTTGTGCCTCAAGAAAAGGACTAACATTCCTCAGATTGAGTAAGAACAGAAAGAATGAATAGAAGGCTGAGGACAGCTGAGGAGGGCATGGACCGCTGTAAGCCTGGCTCAGATTTCTCCCACAAAGTGACACATCCATCCTGTGAAACTGCACTTAATGCGGAATCCAGCATGTAAGGACACAGAGTTTAGCTGTTACATTAATATTTTTAAATTTTAAAAATGTAACTTAAGGACCTCTCGTGGATGGCCCTGGATTTAAGTAGATAAGTAATAATAGGCGATATAAATTAAAGTGAGACAGACACATGAAAGAAGTCCAAGAGAAATAAAACAGCAACATTACAATAATGGCAGGCAATTGACTTGCTCTTCTTCCCTCAAAAATAACTGGTTTGTGCGGAAAACAAATTGAAGCACAGATTAATGACACAAAAGCAAGTGGTTTAAATACTTGAACTTCAACAGATAGTGAATTGTTTAGAGTTTCCTTTTACATTATCAGGGAAAAATCTGGAAAGGAATTCACATGCATCTTTACTATCCATCAAATAATATTCATGAACCCATTTTACATGTCAGTGAAAGCTTTGAAACATTATGGGTAGAAGCAACTACTTAATCAGTATTATCACCAGATAATTTTTCTTTTCTTCTTTGTTCTCCTCAAATACGAAGTCTATTCCATCAAAGTCCTACAAACTTCTAGATGATTTCAATGATGTTTCTACATGAAGCTATGGATTCCCCCCCCCCCCGGAAATGAAGGGTGATCTAATAATTAGTTTTGTTTGCTTGCCTATTCGCATGTTTTTAAAACATGCTTGAGCAATTCTTTATATTTAAGTTCCCCCTTTCTTAGTGTTTCCCTTTTTATAGTTATTTTTATGTCTCTGTGTATAGCTGGAGTATTATAAATATTGTTTATATTAGTTGTGAAAATGGGCTATTCTCCAGCAAGCTGCCTTCCAATGATAAGATTGAATGAAAGATTAGGCTTTTCTCCTTTAACACTGCTGTGCAACAAATAGCTTTCAATGTTCTTTTAATAAGTAGTTCTGTGGACACTTGAGTCCCCTGGATCAGTGACTATGATTGTACACACAGAATGAGAACTGCATGGGACCTGGAATATCATCCTGTCCCTGGTTCATAACCCTGCAAGATTTCTCAACCACTGGTGGTAAGCATTAAAATACCACTGCCAAAGTCTCATTCAGACTGAATCAGTATATTTGAAGCTTAGGCACTTTTGAGGACCAATCTTGAAACTGCACAAAGCTCCTCAGACCATTTTCACAGTCAGTCAGAGTTGAGGGCCACATTTCTAATCCATGAGTCACATTCAGCTTAAAGTACAGCCCAAAGTGGTACAATCACCAGCCCACCTGTACAAGGTAAAAAATAACAAGAGAGTTAGAGCACATTGTTAGTGCAACATCTTTGTGATTGCAGGGGCTGTAGGTTTTCAAAGAGTTTCCTGAAGAACATAGGAACTATTTATTTCTACTCTGATTTCAATAGGAGCTGCATAATTTGAAGGACTCGTGCAAAATGAACGTGTGGGGCCTTCTTTCCTAAATGACTAAAGATCTCATGAAGTTGACAGCAGAGCATGACGCCCCGTTACACAGGACACAGCCCCATCAGGCCCACTCTGCTCCGGGTTTTGATGATACTTGTGTTCAGCAGTAATACACTGCTTTAAAAGTTCCAGTTAGAAATTGAAAACCACTGCTGAACACATTTTTGTTTTAGTTTGTTTGTTCATCTTTTTAATTGTAGGACCTCTCAAGAAACTGCAGTAAGCTAATATTCATGCCCTGCCTTCGCTGCCCCTCGCAGTCAGGAGCTTTCTTGGGGTGCTTTCTTTATTTTGTCAAGTTATCCCAGAGAACAGAACAGGGGGACTGGGAATGGTAGCATCAAAAAGGAAGAAATCAGTGTGGTCGTTAATTTTATGTGTCAACCTGACTAGGCTATCACATAGCTGATAAGACATTATCTCTGGGTAGAATGTCAAGGGTGCTTCTAGAGGATATCAACATTTGAATTGGCACACTGAGCAAAAAGATCACTCTCATCAGTAGAATTCAATCCTTTTAGGGTCTGAATAGAAAAAGTGGGTGAGATCAGCTCTGTCTTCTTGAGCAGCGACACTTATCTGCTCTGCTCTCAAACCGCTAACTCCTGCTTCTCAGGCCTGCAGATTCAGACTGGAAGTTTTCTCATTTGCCCTCCTGGTTCTCAGATCTTCTACTTTGGTTTGGAACTTCACCTGCTTTTCTCGGCCTCCAGCTTGCAGGCGGCAGATCATGAGACTTCTCAGATTCCACAATCCCATGAGCCAATGCTTCCACAATAAATCTCTTTCCATATACATATATCTCCTATTGATTTTTGACCCAAGAACTGTGTAATATAGGGGTGTTACACAGCCAGTACTGCTATGGGAAACTGAGCTCCCTGAAATCCTCTGAAGAGCCACAGAGACTGTCCCCCAGTATTGTACAGCACAACTGAGAGGAAGAAGTGGGGTTTTATCCTCTGGGTTCTGTGACCAGTTGGGCAAGTGTAGGGCTGCCCAACCCCATATAAGGAATTGCCAACTCCTTGGTCTTTCTATAGTGTACATGGGAGTGGCAGGAGAGACTTACAGCAGCTGGGGCTGGCAATGCCTACATAATGCCAGCTAAGCAGCAAGGGTACAAAGGAAACAAGGCCCCAAACAGTGAATCGCAGAGCTCAGGCTCAGTCAGGAGTATCCCCAGTCTGACTTTAGCTAAAACTCTTTATTTCCCAGAACACCTATTAACATCTTTCTGGACACATGTACAAAGCATGGAAACACGTGGCACAGTTTAAAATGAAGGAGAGGTACTATCAGTAGAGTTATGTATTCTTTTTCACACCAGAAGGCCAGGTTACATATCTGAAAGACAATTTAGAACACAGAAAGCAAGCCCACATCCAGTCAAAGGCAGTAATTGTTTTAAATATCCTCCCACAGATAGAAGCTCAAGGATACAGCCTTGATATAGTACTGGGTACTGTGCCAGCTCTCCTGAAATTCTTTAATGTATATTCATAAAGGTTTGATGGACATAATTTTATACTAAAGGAGACTTTTTAAAATGACTATTAGAGAAAACAGACAATAGCACCTTCTGCCTGCAAACTGGTAATAGGAAAAAGTCTTAAGTAAATCTGGTAATAGCTAAAACTTACACAAAGAGAAACCACGTCCTTGTTTAAAACAATTCTCAACTCTTAGTCTCTGAGAATGCTGGCACCAACTTGTACAGGCATACTGTGAATAAATGTCTTACCGCATTTGTTTGTTACGATAGCAGATTCATAAAACAATCTCAGTACTGAGGGGGAAAACTCCCTTAATATGCTTGGTGTAGGTGTTTTAATTGTAAGTGATATAATTAACACAGAAAACAATAAAATGGAACAATTTTCACACAATTAAGTTCTAACATTTATTTTTACTTAGGGACTGTATATGCTCATTTTCCATTAATACTTTGCTATGAAAATTCCCTTCACATATCTTCTCTACATCACTTTGCCTATTGTCTCTGCCAGTCCACCAACATTCACTTACTGTTGTTGATGTCCAGAGACCTGAGCATAAGAGCATGTGTCAACAAGGTGCTTGTATATTTAGCAGAGGGGCTGGGGACATAGCTTAGAGGCACAAGCACCTACCTGGCAAGTGCAAGGTCCCAAGTTCGATTCCCAGTACCAAAAAAAAAAAAAGAAAAAAAAATTGTATATTTAGCAGAGCATCAAAAACTCTGTCTCTCAAGGAGACTATAATTGTAATTTCAAACTGACAAAATTTCTTGTGTTGAAGAAAATATTTTTTCATAAGTTTTTCCAAAACCAGATTTATTTTGAGTAATTTAAATCACTTGAAAGAATGTTTTTATAGAGATTTACACAATGAAATTGTCTCATTCTTCATGTTTATTTGTAATTGGAAAACATGACTTTAAGTATTTCATTTTCCATCTGTTTTAAGATATGAACACCCACAAAGAATGTATGTTGCCAATTTTCCTTATGTTCTTTTTTACTGCAACAATATATCGATACTTATAAATATGGAATGTCATACAAAAACAGCTCAATACCAAGCATCTAGGAAACAAGCTGTCTTTAAAGCCACCATATAATCAGATGAATAAGATTGTTTATTCCACTGGTGCACTGCATTTAAATGTATTCTTAGATATTATTTTTGATAAAAATAATCTTATATCAATAAAATTGTTTTAGACCTCACATGCTGAGGATGTCCCCTTGCAATATAAAAGCTCTCGATCTTGGACTGGATCCTCCAGTCCTACAACACACAGAAGGCCATTTTGCATTCTTCTACCCTTATTCTATAGGCAGACCCTGTAAGTCCACATAACTGATATAATTGTAAATTTTTCTCTTTGCCTTATTTGTCATATAAAGAAATTCCTTGGTGTCTGTAGAACAGACACCGTATGATACAACTCCCTATCTCTGAGTCTGGTTTACATTTTTAAGCATATTGGTTCTTAGTTTTAGTTTTTTATTAGTGTATATTAGTTAGACAGAACAATGTGCTTCATTTTCACATTTGGCACTTAGCATACTTAAGCCAGCAAATCAAGTTTCTGAGTCCCAGTTATCTGGTCTGTAAAATAAGGCTGTCATAACAAATAAGGGTGTGATACCAGATAACCACTGTCATCTTTAAGTGTTACAATTAAATGCTGTCATTGTGGTCTTAAGATAGGTTTTCTTCAGAGAGTGATGGCCTGAAAACCTTCCCACACTTTCCACTTAAAATGGCAGATTGAACACTTATGTTATTTCACTCCCCCAAATTCCATAAAAATTACAGTAATTACTGCCTCTTCTCACTTATATGTGGAAGGTCAGAGCTTGATCTGATAAAAGTGGAGAACAGAATAATGATTACCAAAGGTTAGGAAGTGGGGAGAGGGTGATAACGGAGAGAGTGTGGTTAATGAATACAGGAGTACAGTTAGGAAAGAGAAATAAACTTCTAATGCTCTATGGCACAGCAGGATAATTGATTGACAACTAATTATATACTTCAAAATAATGAGCAGAAAAAATTTTGAATGTCTCCAACACAAGGACATGATAATATTTGAGGTAATGGGTATGTTAATTACTGTCAACTGATCATTACACTATGTATATTTTATATATATATGTTAAAGATCACCCCTTTAGCTTTTATATATGTATATATTGAAATATCACACTGCACCCCATTAGCATGTACAATTATTGTGTCAGTTAAAAATAAAATATACATTTTAAAAGCTGAAGTTATTAAATATTTAAAGAGAAAGGATCTGAAGACATAAGCAGAGTGATGAATACTAAGCACAGACAGACTGGGCAATTTTGAAACTACTGAAGGCTGACTGCAGAGCTAAGCACAGATTCACTTGTCCTCTATCTTACTTGGCTTCTAGAAATTTCCAGTAGCCTGACTCTCACTGGCTAGACAGGGAATATGACCTTTCCCATAGGAAATACCTAAATGACATCTCTTCAAAGTGAGCCACTCAAAGCATTTAAATTTGCGACTCTAATGTGAAAATTCCACTCATACATTAGAACTACCAAACATCTCTTTTATTTCTTCATTCTAAATTATGCACAAGCAATCAAACATTACCAAATGTCTGAGCAGTGTCTCCAACGTGGATGGAAGAAGTCAAGACAATAACTTGACAAAAGCAACTAGGAGGAAACAAAATCTAGGTGACAATCTTTAATACCTTCAGAAAGATCAGATATATTTCCAGTAACTTTCTTTGTTTTTGTTTTTGGAATGAGATCTCACTGTGCTGCCCAGGTTGTTCCCGAACTCCTGAGTTCAAGGGATTTTCCTACCTCAGTCTACACTACAAGCATATGCCGCCTTTCCCCCACCCAACAACAAATATTATTATTACCTCATCACTTTAATACTTTTATGCAAAATAATTTACTTGTTCAGCTTTGTAGTCTATGTCATTGATGGATTTTTTTTTTAGCTGTTATTTGCTTTTTAAGGGACTACTATTGACTCTGAAGATCAGAAGGCTTGATCATGTATAAAATTTGCTAGGTTACAAAGTTCCTGAAATGAGTACAGTTAGGGCTCCGTGGAAGGAAGATTGTGGGAACTTTTCTGTCATCTGAAAGGGGAAAGTCCGCTGTTTGAAACCATACCTTTTTCTTTCAATTTCCACTCAAAGGTAAACATCATACAGGTACCACATAAATGGAAATTGGTTACCAAGCTCTAGCACGCTCTCATTCTGTATGGTCAATGAACAAGAATTAAGGTCTTTCTGTTGATGATTGAAATGAACTGAGTTCATATTAAAAGTAATCACTCTCAAATGAAAAGAAAAAGTCACTAACTGATTCTATTTATACATCAACCTTTAATCTACTCATTTATTCCTTCTCTTCCCAGGCTTCAGCAGCAGCTTTCCTAGTTCTCAAAAAGCTTGGAAAAAGAAGAGATACTTTAATATACTTATGCTTAGTCAAGTTGGCTTTCTAAAAATCCATGAGGAAGAACTTTTGCAAATGTGTTGCTGCTGCTTCTAACTATTGCAGCTTATTGGGGACAATTAAATATTAAACATCAATATTTACCTAGCACTGTCATCACAAGAATTCTCTCTCATTCTCCTAAAACAAATTTACCGTGCTCATAATCCCAGCACTCCAGAGGCTGAGGCAGGAGAATCACCATGAGGCCAGCCTGTACTACACAATGAGTTCAAGGCCAGAATGAACTACATAGTGAGACTGAGTGTCAAAAAAACATTCATTCTCAATAATATAATTCTGGATTGGGAAAGGGTTAAATTATGCAATTAGTTGTGCAAATTAATTTATATTGTGTTTTAATGATCACCTACTTAAGAAATCAGTGTTTTAGGGTAGTGTGTGTCTTCACTGGAGGTAAACAAGGAAAGATACATTTCTAATGCCATAATTGATAAGTAGACATGTAAAGTTCCACTGTTAGGCCAGGTGTTGTGGCACACACATGTAATCCCCACACTGGGAAGGCTGAAGCAGGAGATTGCTGTAAGTTCGAGGCCAGCCTGTCTCAAAAAAAAGTTTCACTGTTATCACTACCCTCAAAATTTCTTCTGAATTTGCTCATTTACAATATCTTTGAAGAAAATAACATTTATTTTTAAAAAGAAAGTGATGGCATCTAATTACAGATTTAAGCAAAATAGTTTCTTAGAAAGCAGAGGATTTAGATATCTATGAATATAAGAATCACTACTTTTGAAGGTAGAATACAATTGTGATTACATAAATAAAAATCAAAATATTCACTGCATATGTATTCTGTCTGTAAGTGTTGGGGAAATATCATTAAAAATCAAATGTTTGGCATCATTGATCATCCGAGAAATGCAAATTAAAACAACACTGAGATTCCATCTCACCCCAGAAAGAATGCCCATGATCAAAAAAATCAACCAGTAACAAATGCTGGAGGGCCTATGAGGAAAAAAGGACCCTTCTCCAATGTTGGTGGGAGGGTAGGCTGATACAACCACTGTGGAAGTCAGTTTGGAGATTCCTCAGTAAACTAGGACTAGAGGTCCCATTTGACCCAGCTATTCCCTTTCTGGGTACCTTCCCAGAAGAAGTAAAAACATCATACCACAGAGATTTATGTGCACCCATGTTTATAGAGGCACAAAGTATAATAGCTAAAACTTGGAAATGACCCAGATGCCCATCAAATGAAGAATGGATAAACAAGATGTGGTATTTCTGTGTGATGGACTATTACTCAGCTATAAAGATAAGCTTGAGGCTTTCATAGGTAAACGTATGCAACTAGAGACTATACTTATAAGTGAATTAAATCAGACTCTTAGACTCACATGTGTAAACATCATATTGTCTCCCTAGTGTAAGAAACTGAAAGAGTAAATGAGGTACAAAAGGTACAATAGATATTGTGAAAGGGAAAGAAACTGCTCAGAAGGAAAGAACAACTGGGATGGGGAAAGGAGAAAAGAAGGAAGGTATATATATATGTGTGTGTGTGTGTGTGTGTGTGTGCAAGATAGCTAAGATAACTGTACTACTAATTTCTATTAGTTCATATTTTTTTTTTTTGGTACTGGGGATCAAACTCAGGACCTTGTGCTTGCCAGGCAGGCACTTGTGCTGCTGAGCTATATCCCCGGCTCTATTAGTTCATTGAAAGGAACAGTTAGTGCTTATATTGCTTGATCAATCTTATACGCCTATACCTGGTAATCTGAGCAACTACTTTGAAGATAACAATATGCAATATAATAACCATTGTTAATTTCCTATCACCTTGTTTTGAAATTCTGTGTCATGTTTATTGTTTTTATTATCTTTAAAATAAAAAAAGCTGTACCACTACATTTATTTTCTATAAAATGTGCACAGGTGTAAAAAGAGAAAAGAAAAGAATAGAAAAGATCTTCTCAACCTCAAAATCTTCTCCATGAAAGTATAGGTGAAAAAAAATCTTTTATTTTTGAATAAACATTAAACTGGAATGTGATATAAATCAAAGGCAAATAAATACCAAAAGGTTGAAAAGTCAGAAAGAAATCTCATTTTTATGTAGCCATACAGACACAACACATTACATATGTATTTTCAAGATAAACAATAACTAGATCCCAAGTAAGGAACTTGATAGCACCACTTGTTACACATCGTGCATCTGAGAATCACCTATTATCAAAGTGATCACCTGTTAGTGGGCTTTATCCAGACAGGAAACAAACTTTTCACATCTTTATAAAAGGTGGTAGTTTTACAAGGCACACACATGGGTTAGGCTTCTCCTCTTCCACAGAGAATATGAGATAGATAGTGGCACTATCTTCCTAGAATCTGGGATTTAGATAACTACATTCCAAGAATATAGCTTCCTGAGCCTACAGAAAGATATTGCTGGGTCATAAAGTTGACCAAGAAACTTACCTAGTTTTAAAAGGCTATCTAAACATTTCAAAGAGAGAATATAGTTACAAGTTTTCTAAAGTAAATGCTCTTAAAAGAAAGAGAGAAAGTAGGGGTATGATGCAAATTTTGTCCCTTTTCTCAACAGAAAAAATAAATAATTTTTTTGTTCTTGAAAATATAATTCTTAGCACAAGTGCCAATTTCCTCCAGTAGTTGCTCACTATCATACAGAGCTGAGGATTTTTTCTGTCAAAGGATGAATTACAATTTAAAGATTTTAACTGACTGTATTTTCTATCCTAGAATCAAACATTTCATTCTATAAAACAGAATGAGTATTCATTCTATTCACAGCAATGAGTATTCCAATGAGCCATGCAAAAGAGGTTGACTTTTTAGACAGAAAAGAGCTGAAGAAAGAAGAAACCAGAAATTAAAAATAATTGGTCAACTTGAAGTTGCTTTCCTAATATGGCAGGAAGTGAGTGACAGAATAACAGAAAAATAACTGATTGGTTAACATTAGGTTACATTAGATTACTTGTGAGAAGATTAAGACAAAAGAAACTTCATTGCCACTGCAATTAAAACTGTCTGTTTGGGAATGGTGGTTGTGTCTCTAATTCTCATTTTTCAGGCTAGATGAAGGGCTCAGTTTTAGCTTTCTGACCTAGAACAGCATGAGTG
This sequence comes from Chinchilla lanigera, assembly GCF_000276665.1. Taxonomy (NCBI): domain Eukaryota; kingdom Metazoa; phylum Chordata; class Mammalia; order Rodentia; family Chinchillidae; genus Chinchilla; species Chinchilla lanigera. The sequence continues at coordinate 22,719,093 of NW_004955411.1, forward strand.
ACTCCATTTTTATTTTAACCTGGTCTATTGGGGGCCACTACAGGAGCTTAGTTCAAAACAAGACTCTTGGGCGGGGCGAGCAGGCCCTCGGAGCCGGCCGAGCAGGCTCCCCCAGCCCCCCGCGCCTTGCGCCCAGGCAGCGAGTTCTCCGGGAGCTGCAG
>NW_004955411.1:22725918-22735832 GCF_000276665.1 Chinchilla lanigera
ATCCTGTATATACATACATACAAAATTTTTCCTTCTTTCCATATTAAGCAACTTTTAACAAGAATGTGATGCATATCACAAGCAGTCCCCCAAGACACTGCACACACAAAAGGAAGTGTCTTTTCCATAGCTATGTGGGTATAACCCATTGCATTCATGTTTTCAAAATAAAATTGCTAATTTTCTTATATCTTTATGACTTTGAAGGAAGGTGACAATTAAAGTTAGGCTCATAATTTCCACAGAGTAGAGATTGGGTATTAACTTCCTTGGTGATTATACTTCAGAGAGATGGCTTTCAGCTCTTTAAAAGAATATTCCTAAGTTATAAGTCTGACAGGAGATCTATAAAAATCTTACCTTCCACAGGAAGGCAAAGAACTGGGTGAAGGGAACTGCATAATACACCTACAAAGGCTGGATATGCGATCTCACAAAGAGCATCCGGCTTGACAAACAAGCAGTGGACTCTTGTGTATTTATAGGAGTTTGCAAGCTTGGAAAATGTGCATATCGAAGCAGACCTATGAAGAGTTGAGAACATGATGCCTCTTCCCAAAAGTCTTATATAATTTAAGATTTTCACTATCATTACATGATCCGAGATAAACTGAGGAAATTTTTTGTCCATCACTCAAGTTGAATTTCTTCTGCCAGGAATGAGAAGAGAGTAATTCAAAACAGCTATCTTATTTTTCAAAATAGCAAAATGTGACATTCTTATGCTAAATATAAAATTTAGACTTGCTATGTTTACTTATTTCCTACTACATACCAATTACTGTCTCATGTAAACAAGACTGAGAAGATGCTTACTGTCAAGGAAACAATAATGCAGTATGAAAATCACACAAGTAAGCAGATGGCAATACCCAAAAAGGATAAGTTAGGGAAAGCAAGTATAGGATATTATGGATGATGCCTGAAACCCACAACAAGGGTGTTGAGAAAGGTCTCCAGGGGTCAAAATTTATTTCATAAATTCCTACAGTGTGTCTTCTATTACTATCTCATAGGGATGGCCTAATGATAGTCTAAAAAATAACTCATATGTATGAGCATGATCTTCTACTGAGAAATATTTTTAAAAATTCATATGTTATTTTACTTCTATCTTAATTTAAGTTAAAAGGAAAAATAAGAGATCATTGCTTTTTTAAATTATTCAGACTTCTTAAAGGATAGTTTCTTAATAGTTCAGAGATATAACAGGTATATATCAACACTTTACTGAGTAAAGGGACATTTCCAGCAAAAGAATCTTGATGAAAGGAGTATGTTTTTCTTTGTTATTGTTGTTGTTGTTGTTTAAGAATAACAGTAAGTTCACTTAAATGTATTTAATTCATTGACTATAAATTAGGTAAATTCAGCATTCTTAGTTTCCAAGACACTATAAATATATGGTAAGTGGCGGTTAATGGTAATTAGGATGGTCCTTAGCTGAGCTTTTCAAAGTTAAATATTAGTATGTGTTGAGAGTACACATCAGATGGAAATTAATCCTTAAGTTGGAAATTTAGGTGTAATTTGCAACTAATCATTTTAATTGTATAATTGCCTCAGTCTGAATGGGCTGCTTGCTATGGCTGTGTTGTTGGTAACTCTGTAATTAGATCTATGTGTTTTGAGAAACAAAATAATCCACCAACACTGTTTTATCCACACATAGAACTATTAAACAATGATGCTAAAGGCAACATGGATCAATGCAGATATGCTAAAATAGTAGTTTGTAGGTTGTAATGGTTCTCCTAAACCCCTAGTCTGCTTATTAGATTTTTCTCTCATTCCAAATAAAAACACTCTATCTGTTTTATATTGTAAAATAATAAATTTTTAATTTTAAAAATTTTCATAAGTCTGGGCTCGCCTGTTCACATCTGGGCCTGTGATCACCACCAGGCGGTCTGTGATCACCACCAGTGCAGCACATGTCTGGCTCCTATGCTCACTGTGAGCAGCCAGCGGACACGGAATCAGGCAGTCCCCAACCTGCTGACACCACATTTCACAGCTAAACGTCAAAAGGACCAGGTTGTCCCCATCTATTTTCTTGGAACAGAGCAGGTGACCCAGGACACTGCCACCATTGCAGTCTGTGTCTCTGTCCTCCATGCACCCGAGGCAGATAGGAGATTCTGTCTGAAGGGGCCCACGAATCTGCTAACACTGGGGTTTGAGTTTGGGTTGTGCGCATCTGGGCTGTGCGCATGCCCTGACCTCTGAGACATCACAGAAAAAGGCAGTCCACAGTCACCATCAGTGCAGCCTGAGTCTGGCTCCTGCATGCACACTGAGCTGCCTCAAGACATGGAATCAGGTGGTTCATGAACTGCTGACTCTGCTGTTCATGTCTGGGCTCTGCTTTCACCCTAAACTGTCTGGGGTCACAGGACCAAGTGGTGCATGATCACTCCACCAGTGCAGACTGCTTCTGTGTCATACTCATGCCCTGAGCTGTCAGGAGACACTGGATCAGATTGCCTGTTCTCTGATGACATCTTGCTTCGTGTCTGAGACCTGGGAGAACTAGGTAAACTTCACAAACTGCTGGAAGACCCCAGAATAAGCAGTACACCCCAAGCAGCCACTGAGGGGCAAATCTGACCATCAGGAAAACTAGGGACACTAGTGACCTTTCCTGAGCTGACAGGGATGAGGGAGACTGAGCACTCTACCCCCAACATCAAACATGACAAGACAAAGGAATAAAGCGCAATCTCAGAACTCCATCCCACACAGAACAAGTCCAGGAGACATCGACATATGAGAACTTGGTAAATACACTCCTGAAATTGCTGAAATGATTGCAATGGAAGTAAAGAAACAACTCCATCAGGCCTTAGAAGACATCTGATCAGAAATAATCTCTCAGGTAAAAAATGAAACGACAATAGTCAATGAGTCTTTGGTTGACCAGTATTGCATGTCTATATCTGTTTTCATGAAAAGCCACTTTGAAGATATCAATATGTAATACAACCACCATTGTTAATTCCCTACCACTTTGTTTGTAACTCTGTATTGTCTGTATTGTGCTTGTGATATGTTGTAAAATGTTGTATGTCTGTTAATGTTTCCCTCCTTTTATTTTTAAAATAAAAAAAAAAGAAACGACAATAGTGAAAGAATTGCTCAGCACATCTAAAGAAGACATACATAAAAAAATAGGTGAGCATAGGAAACTGATGGAAATGTTCAATGAACAGTATGGGAAGGAAATAGAATGCATGAAACAGATTCAAAGAGATATCCAGGAAATCAAAACTTCCACTGAAAGCTCGCAAAACCACTTGAATGAAGCCAAGATAGAACTTCAGATCTTGAAGACAACACGGCAGCTAATGATTGTGAAAGAAAGGATCTCTTAAAATCAACAAGGATCCAAGAAAAATCAATTCAAGAGCTGCAAGATGAGGCAAAGAGAAATAATGTAAGACTAACAGGAGTCAATGAAAGAGCAGGAGGCAACACAAACGACATAAAGAGAATATTTGCAGAAATAATAGCAGAAAATTTCCCAAGTATGGAAACAGAACCTGATATATAGGTAAATGAGGCATATAGAACTCCAACCAACCACAACCAAAATAAAATGACACCCAGACATATAATAGTCAAGTTCCCAGATCTCCAACAAAAGAACAGAATATTAAAAGCTGCTAGAGAAAAGAAACAGATCACCTACAAAGGAAAGCCAATCAGAATCACAGCAGACTTCTCAGCACAAACCATTCAATCAAGAAGAGCTTGGAGTGAAGTATTTCAGGTCCTGAGACAAAACAGCTTCCAACCTAGATTGATGTATCCTGCAAAACTGTCATTCAAATTTAATGGACAAATAAAATATTTCCACAACAAAGAACAATTGAAGAACCTCATGAGTGCCAAATCAACCTTACAAAGACTGCTAAAGGATATTCTAGACAGAGAAAAGAGCGACCACAATCTCAAGAACAACAAGAGAAAGGAACCCTCAAACAGAGCAAGCAGTTAAACAGATAACAAAAGTAAGAGACCAACAAGTAGTAAATAACATGACAAAGAGAAGCCAAAATATATCTGTTATAACCATTAATATAAATGGTCTCAATTCACCAGTCAAAAGAAATAGACTGGCAGAGTGGATTAAGAAACAAAATCCAACAATATGCTGTATACAGGAAACACATTTAACTCAAAAGGAAATCCATAGACTGAAAGTCAAAGGATGGAAAACAATTCTCCATGCAACAGGAACCCAGAAAAAGCCAGGGATAGGTATTATGTTTCAAGACAATGTAAACTTCAAACTGAAAACAATCAAAAGAGATAAAGAAGGTCACTACATACTTGTTAAGGGAAAATTGCAAGAGGAAGAGACAACAATCATAAACATGCATGCACCGAATATGGGAGCACCAAACTATATAAGACAAATCTTAATAGACATGAAAAACCAAATAATTAAGAACACCATTGTAATAGGGGATCTTGACACCACTTTGACACAAAGAGATAGGTCAACTGGACAAAAAATCAGTGAAGAAAGAAAAGATCTGAACCAAATCTGCAAACAAATGGACTTAGGAGATGTATACAGATTGTTCCACCCCACAACATCAGAATACACATTTTCTCAGCTGCACATGGGACTTTCTCTAACATAAACCACATTCTAACTAATATGACATACCTAACTAAATGCAATAGAATTGAAATTATCCCATGCATGGTATCTGACCACAATGCAATGAAATTGGAAATTAATGACAAAAGCAACTCCAAAAACTCCATAAACACTTGGAAATTAAATAACAACCTCCTGAACAATCAATGGGTCACAGAAGAAATTAAAGAAGAAATTTAAAAATACCTACAAACAAACAAAAATATAAGTACAACTTACTGGAATCTGTGGGAAGCAATGAAAGTAGTCCTCAGAGGGAAATTTATAGCAGTAAACTCACACATAAGGAAAACATAAAGAGAGCAAATAAGTAGCAAAATGCTGCACCTCAAACTTTTAGAAAAAGAAGAACAAGTCAAGCTTAAAGCCCAAAGAAGAGAGGATCAGGGCAGAAATTAATGCAACTGAGACAAAGAAAGCCCTCCAAAAAATAAATGAATCAAAGTGTTGGTTCTTTGAAAAAATAAATAAAATTGATAAACCCCTGGACAACCTTATCAAAAAAAGAAAGGAAAGAACTCAAATTCATGCAATAAGGAATAAAAAGGATGAAATTACTACAGATCCTACAGAAATTTAGAAGATCATTAATACCTACTTTGAAAATCTTTACTCCCGTAGAATAGAAAACTCAGAAGAAAAAGAAAGATTCCTAGATATGTATGAATTACCAAGGTTGAATCAAGAAGATATAAAGATCCTGAACAACCCAATATCGATTAATGAAATTGAAAACATGACTAAAAACTTACTGACAAAGAAAAGCCCAGACCCTGATGGATTCACAGCAGAATTCTACAAAAAATTGAGGGAAGATTTAATGCCAACGTTCCTCAAATTCTTCAATGAAATTGAAAAGGAAGCAATTCTCCCTAACTCATTTCTCAAGTCAAGTATTAGACTGATACCAAAACCAGAGAAAGACCCAACCAAGAAAGAGAACTGCAGACCAATCTCCCTAATGAACATAGATGCAAAGATACTCAGTGAATAGAATGCAGCAAGAAAATCATACAGCATGACCAAGTTGGATTCATTCAAGGAATATTTCAATATTTGCAAATCAATAAATGCTATACACCAAATCAATAGAACCAAAAACAAAAAACACAAGATCATCTCAACAGATGCAGAAAAGTTTTTGACAAAGTCCAACATGCATTCATGATAAAAACCCTACAGAAAATAGGAATAGATGGTCTTTACCTCAATCTAATGAAAGCCATCTATGACAATCCAACAGCCAACAACATACTAAATGGATAAAAACTGAAAGCTTTCAATTTAAAGTCAGGAACAAGGCAAGGATGTCCACTGTCACCACTCTTATCCAGCATAGTTCTAGAAGCATTAGCCAGAGCAATTAGACAAGAGAGACAAATAAGAGAAATAAAGATAGGAAAGGAAGAAGTGAAATTATCACTATTTGCAGATGACATGATACTTTACACAGAAGAACCCAAAAACTCCACCAGAAGACTCCTTGAATTAATTAAGAAATTCAGTAGTATAGCTGGATACAAAGTCAACACCCCAAAATTGATAACATTCCTATACACAAACAACAAACAGACTGAGAAAGAAATTAAGGAAACCATACCTTTCACAATAGCATCCAAGAAATTGAAATATTTAGGAATCAATCTAACAAAAGAAGTAAGAGATCTATTCAATGAAAACTACAGTACTCTGAAAAAAGAGATCAAAGAGGATTTCAGTAAATGGAAAAATATTACTTGCTCACAAATAGGAAGAGCCAACACTGTGAAAATGGCCATACTCCCAAAATTGTTGTACAGATTCAATGCAATTCCCATTAAACTACCATTAGCATACCTCACAGATCTGGAGAAAACAGTCCTTAAATTCATTTGGAACCAGAAAAGACCCAGAATAGCAAAAGCAATCCTGGGCAATAAAGATAAGTCAGGTGGAATCACCATTCCTGATCTGAAATTATACTACAAAGCTACTGTCATAAAATCAATCTGGTACTGGCTAAAAACAGACCAGCAGATCAATGGAACAGACTGCAAGAAACAGGCACAACTACAAACACACTCAGCCACCTAATCTTTAACAAAGGGGCCAAACAAACTCACTGAAAGAAAGATAGACTCTTTAATAAACGGTGCTGGAAAAATTGGCTTGTCACCTGCCACAGACTAAAAATAGACCCAAGTCTATCACCATGCACCAAACTCTAGTCAAAATAGATCACAGATCTCAATATTAAAACACAAACACTAAATCTACTGGAAGAGAAAGTAGGTAAAAATCTTGAAGATATTGGGGTAGGCAGAGAGTTCATGAACAAAAAACAAACCACACAGGAAATACTTCAAAGAATCAACAACTGGGATCTCATCCTACTGAAAAGTTTCTCCATGTCTAAAGAAATTACCAGCAGAGTAAAAAGAAAACCCACAAATTGGGGAAAAAATTTAGCTGGCTGTCCCTCAGACAAAGGTCTTCTATCTAGAACATATAAAGAATTAAAAAACATCAACCCCCACAAATTCGAAGACCCAATCCAAAAATGGGCATCTGAGATGAATACACACTTTTCAGGTAAAGACACACAAAGGGCAAATAAATACATGAGAAAATGTTCAACATCATTAATCATTCCAGAAATGCAAATTAAAACAACATTGAGATTTCATCTCACCCCAGTGAGAATGGCTAGCATTAAGAAATCAACCAATACCAATGCTGGTAAGGCTGTGGAGAAATAAGAACTCTTCTCCACTGCTGGTGGGAATGCAGACTGATGAAACCACTGTGGAAATCAGTTTGGAGATTCCTCAGCAAACTAGGTCTAGAGGTTCCATTCAACCCAGCTATTCCCTTTCTGGGTATTTTCCCAGAACATCTAAAAACATCATATCACAGCGATATATGTGCACCTATGTTCACAGCAGCACAGTTTGTAATTGCTCAGTTGTGGAAGCAACCCAAATGTCCATCCACCGAGGACTGGATAAGAAAATTGTGATACTTTTATATAATGGAATATTACTCACCTATAAAGAAAGGTAAACTCGAGGCTTTTATGGTAAATGGTCACAACTACAGACCATACTCATAAGTGAAATAAATCAGACCTGCATGTGCAAGCACCACATTGTCTCACTAGTGTAAAACTTGAAAGAGTTAATTTAAACTAGGAGGTATGATAGACATTGTGAAATGAAAGGAAACTGCTCAAAAGTGAAGCGCAACTGGAAAGAGGTAAAAGAGAAAAGAAAGAAGGGGAAAACTATGTCTATATGTATATACAGGATAGCTAACATAGTTGCACTACTGATTTATATCACTTTATTGAAAGGAACAGTTAACAATTAATTACTTAATCAATGTTGCATGTCTATATTTGTTTTCCTGAGTAACCACTTTGAAGTTATCAATATGTAATACAGCAACCATTGTTAATTTTCTGTCACCTTGTCTGTAATTCAGTATTGCTTATATTGTTCTTGTGCTATTTTGTAAATGGATGTCTGTTAATATGTTTTCATTGTTTTATTTTTAAAATAAAAAAATTATCATACAATACAGAAATGTGCAATAAATAAAAGTAAATATCAATCTTAATATGTTCACTCAGAAATAATCATTTTTATAGTTTATATTTTCCAGATTTATTACTACCTACACAGATTTTTATAAGAAATGGACAATTTTTTAAAAAAATAACCACTAATTTTATATATTGCAGACTTCTTACTACCTATATTGGTTTTTTAATAAAATTTTGATTATTTTAAATACTGTCTTTCCTCTCACTTTTTTTACTTATTAATAAAATACTTTAGAATCTTTACTTCTTGTCATCAATGTGTATATATATATATATATATACATATGTACTCCTTGTTTATTTAAACTTTCAATTTTTGAAGTATCATATTTTTGAAGTTTCCATGTTTTTTTTTGCTATTATAAGAAATATTTTAGGAAACATAACTTTTTATGCACTTTATTTAGTTCATATATTCCTATAGTGGAATATCTGGGTCAAAGATTATCTATAATTTAAAGGACTTGGCTAGATCCTTCTAGATTTTTCTTCAAAGTAGTTATGTCAATTTTTAGCATCGTTAACAGTCTATGAAATGGACTATATCTTGCTTTTCCTAATATTCTCATTACCAAGGTGGTGAGGGGGTTCCTAGTTAAGGATAGCATTTGACATGGTGCTCACCTAAGTGGATTGCCCTCTCCAATGTTGCTGAGCATTATGAAATCCATTCAAGGCCCAAACAGAACCCAAAAAATGGAGGAAGGAAGAATTTTCCTGTACCTTCTGCTTGCTTGGTTGAGCTGAGATCATCTTTTTGTACCTATTTAATGGGGATTTATATGATTGACTCCCCTAAATCTCAGGCTGGTAGCACAAGAGACTCCATTTTCTTTTTTAACTCCATATTAGGAGAAGCCACTTAAGCTGTAGTTGACCCCATTCTTCACTCCCTCCCCTTGGTTGGTTATCAACCCACTTAAAGGACAGTAGGGTCATAAAATGGGAATGGAGCAAACAGGACAAATTGGAAAGCAGGCTAAAAGTTAAACTGCAATGGTCATCTAGAATCCGGCTGTCCAGCAGCTTCTGGGAAAGGTAAAGTTTGCGATACTTGTGTGACATTCTTGTAAGATTCCCATAAATGAGGTAATGGTTACTATGGAAACCTAAAAATGTACTTAAACCAAAGGTCAGACCCAGATCGGCTCAGACACCTTCTCTGGCTCCTGGTTAAAGACTGTCCATCAGCTAGCTCAATAAAGCTTTGTTTGTCCCTGCTCTTTCAGTCTCTTGTGCATGCCGTTCTTGTGGGACTCACTTGCTGCATCATTCAGGCTCAGACTGAAATTACACCATGGCTTTTCTGAGTCTCCAGATTGACAGCCTGGGAGATTATCTGTCTCTAAAATCATATAAGCCAATCTTTTATGAAAAATTTCCTTATTTATAGATATATGGGTACTATTGGTTGTCTGGTGAGCCCTACCATAACATCTGTCTAAATGCAAATTTCCTACATTTATGAGTCATTTATTCATTCAATAAATACTTATTGAGGACCTGGACACTGGGAATGCAATAGTGAAAAAGTAAATTTCTTACCTGCAAAGAACATATATTCAAGGGGCTGGGGATTTAGCTCAGCGGCAAAAGCGCCTGCCTGGCAAGCGCAAGGTCGTGAGTTCGGTTCCCGGTACCGGAGAAAAACCAAAAAAA
>NW_004955411.1:22735932-22818077 GCF_000276665.1 Chinchilla lanigera
GGCTTCTCCCCGGGTGGAGCCGCCTCCCGGCCTTGCAGAGGCGCTCTGGCAGCGAGTGCTGCTCCCGCCGCAGGCCAAGATTCAGCCGCTGCCGTGCCCTGCAGAGCTGCATCAGCTGTTCCTAGGACATGTCCAGCAGCTGGTCAAGGTCCACGCCGCGGGAGGTAAACTTGCAGGAAGCTTCGCTTCTTCTGCTCCACTTCCGACCTCTTGCCAGGTCTTGAGAAAAGAGCACCCCCTTGCGCCTGCGTAGTTATCGCCAAGAAAGCCTCAACATAGTATCCTTCCAGCTTTGAAATGTACAATAACGAGTAACTGTGTTTCAGTTAATGTAGAATATATAATTGCTAAATTATCTAGGATATCATAAAAATGACCACTTCCTGGGTCATAGTTTAAGGACACTGGGGCTGGGGATTTAGCTCAGCGGTACAGCGCCTACCTGGCAAGCGCAAGGTCGGGAGTTCGATTCCCTGTACCGGAAAAAAAAAAAAAAAAAAAAAAAAAGAACATATATTCAGATGAAATTCTATCACAATCATGACATTGCATTGTACCCTAACCCAGCATTTCTATCCTTACCACTTGAAATAACTGATGATTAGAAATTTCACAGGAGGCACCAAGAACTTGATGTTTCAAGCCTGAGCACTAGGCTTTGACGGAATTTAAGTTTTACTTTGATCTTGGTATTTCTCATGTATTTTGCTTATTTTACCTTAATTGGAATCCAAAAGGTAAAACTGGTAATAGCCTGTGTAATAAGAATTTTTCCTTCATATATGATTTTTTCTTCTCCTTGAGACAAAGTAGTATAGACTATACTAATATTCAGAGTACAGAATACATTTTGGCTTGAAATATGTCATAATCAGAGTTTGTTTTCAAATGATTCAGAATATCATAGAAAGAACTATTTTGAATTTTGTCACTGCTATCGCTAAGTAAGACTGAAATAGTGAAGTCAAATGTAGATAAACACTCATTTCTCCAACTGGATGTGGAGGAAAATATAAATCAATGAAAAGGTACACACTGACATTCTCATATAAGTGCTTAGCGAGACCATTGCTCAGTGAATGGAAATCTAGGATAGAACTTTGAAACAGCTGCCCCAAGAAAAACTACTTAACTGAAAATGAGGATTCAAGAAAGAAAGCACTGCCCTACAGGAGCCACTTATGTCCTCTGAACTATCTATCCAGTGGGAGAAACTCCAGATCAAGACGACCCCCAAACATAAAGAGACAGCAACAGTTGTTGTTTTGTTGTTATTGTCCTTCTCCTCTTCCTTTCCCTCCTTCTCCTCCTCATCTTCTGGATTCTGGCAAACTGCATGCTTGTGGAAACATGCACCTTGGTAAAAGAGCAAGGCTGTCTATGAATTGAGGTAGTCTAGAAGGCATTCTGTAATTTCTCACAAAGATCACCACCACTGTTTAAACCATGAGTATATTTTTTAAAATATTAACATAATTTAGTTTTACATGGTCAATCATGGCTTATAAAATAAAAATACTAAATGTTTTAAGAATGTCAGGCCAGGTCAGCCTTGGGAGGCTAGAGTAGGAGGATCACAAGTTCAAACCCAGCCTTGGCTACATGCAAGTTCAAGGTCAGCCTGATCTACATAGTGAGACAGGGTCTGAAAATAACCAGAGACAGAGACAGAGACAGAAAGATTAAATTACAGTTGGTGCATTAATTTACATTAGGATGGCACATAAATGATTTCTGGGTTGATGTACAGGTAATTCTTGTTCATTACTCAAATGCTACCAGTCAAAGGGACAACAGAATAAAAAGCCCCACAAGGACGTCTAATTTACACTCTGGGTATCAGCCTCTAAATATAAAGATTAGCCAAAACTAAAAGGAAAAAGATAATTGAGTAGGAGGAACTGCCTTTCATACAGGTAAAAAATAATACATCCTAATTAGGTAACCCCAATCTCTTTCCCACGTGTTAATATTAACCACCACAATTCTTTAACGCTGGTACAACAATATCTCAAAGAATAAATATGTGTTCCAGAATAAAATTACAATGATTACATTCATAATACAATCATAGTAGTAACTATACTCAATTTATTTAGAAATATGAAAAGCTAATTTGAAAGGAAATATTTTTAAACATCTCACATTCACTTCTGAAAATGAATAAAGCATTTTAGAAGACATTTAATTGAGCAAGAAGGATCAAAGGCACTCCAACATAATTCTATTCTTTAACAAATATTTTAACAACCCAAGGGTTTGATCTAAATTGTTTCATTTAATCCTGTCCAAGACTTTTTTTAGTAGCTACCTTTGCTCATCCCCATATTTATAAGATATATTCCTTCATTTTTACAACATTTTAAAAATTTAACCAAGAAAATTTCTTGTTAAGATTTTAACTGTGATAAATTTTGGAGAGAAATGAGTAAAAAGCCAGGTAAAGGCATTTCAATGGACTGTTGTCAAACCAATCATAAAATAATTTTTAAATGAAGTATAGAACTATAATATAGTGTGTTTGAATAAGTTATAAGCGAGTGGAAGGAAGGGAAAAGAAAAAATGTGAAAAAAAGGATAAAATGGAAACAAAGCTTTGTAAATATGGAGGGAAAGATATGTGGGAGGGAAATGAGAAAAAAAAGAGAAACTAAGATATATCACGTACAGGTACAAGTTCCCTATGATGAATGTGATCACTATGTATATCTAAAGTGTACCAATACACTTAATTTTTTAAAACAAGAGCAAACTGCAAAAAAAGACAATTCTTCCCATGAGTCCTAGAAATCTCTCTGTTAATGTTAACACACTGTGTGATAAACAGCCACTCTATTGTTATAAAGGAGCATGGACCTTAAGTTAATTCTCAGCTCTCTGAAGGAAGTTTACTCACATAGGGCATCTCTCTCATTTTGATAGACTACAAAAATTATATTGCTCTATTATAAAACATCCTTATGTACAATAACTTATATGAGATTTTTAGAACTTCCAAGGTCATAACCATTCAGTCTCTGTCATGTGACTTCTGGAAAATTTCTAATAGACCCTTTAGAAGAGTTTATGTAAAGTAAAAGTTTCAGAGTCAGGGGTTTTGGAGCACTGTAGAGTTTTCTGAACTGTCTTAATCACGTCCTTGTTGAGGGGCACAACCTGACATCCACACTAAAAGGAAGAGAGGCTTGTTTGGGCTCGATTTGTTAGTTCATAGTTGGCCACCTCCAGAGTAGAAAAGTGTAATGGAAGTGTGTGGGTGGAGGATAGCTGCTCACCTGACGACAGCCGGAAAGCAGGGAGTGAAGGGAGGAGCGGAGCCGGAAAGGGAGATACACCTCTCTAGGTCACGCCCACAGTGACCCGCCTCTTCTGACTCCGTCCCACCTCTTAACACCAAGTCAGCAATAACCCCCAAATCCAATCAAATATCGAAAGCTCTGCCTACGATCACATGAGGCTCTGTAGGGACATCTAGATATAAGCTATAATAAGCTCCACTCAGATTCCCTGATTGTCATATCTGAAGATGCCCCTCAGGAACCCAAGTTTTCCAAAAACCTCTGTCCTTAAAAATGCAGGTTTGCAAGCCATGTAGTGGCACAGTTCTGTAATCTCATCACTCTGAAGTGAAGGCTGAAGTACCACAAGTTCAAACCCCACCTAGGCAATTTAGTGACTTAGTGAGACACTGTCTTAAAAAAAAATTTTTTTTTAAATAGATGTGGATGTAATTCAGTGAAGAGGCACTGGGTTCAATTTCCAGTACTGAGGAGGGGGATTAAAAAAAAACCCTGTGTCTAAAACGGGATCGTGAAAGGATGCTGCAGGAAATGTTTTCCAAGGCATTTTATAAAGAATATTTTATACTTTAAAACAACAGATAGAACAACATATGTGAGCTATATATTTAAATATTCTTCATATTCCAGATTGCATACTATTGGACAAATTTTCTAAATCTTTTTGTTTTTATCTCACTGCTGTGTTCATACAATAGGAAAACTACAAGACCTTGGTGACTTCACCTAGGACTCACATATCACACCAATCTAAAGCTCATTAAATTATACCAGGAGTTACCAAACTACAATTTCAAGTTACTGAAAAATAAGAGGAAAAGGAACATTTGGGATTTTTACTGCATTAGGAAGTCAGTAGTAGGTGAAGGGCTATCAGTTTTATGGTTTTATGCCTTCTTTTGTCAACTTAAATGCTAGTTTTAAAAGATTTATAAAGTGAGTTTCCTAAACCAAAAATAGAGACCTAGTCAATACTTAGGTATTCTCCACTGGTGAAACATATGGGTCTCTCCTTCAGCCAGCCTCTTTAACCCACAGAAACACCCATTCCCAAACACAGAGGAACCTTATGTGAAGGATTTAAAATAGATCATCTAAAAATATATAGCTGAAAGAGACTCAAAATCTAAGTGTTCTTCTTGATATCCTTCTTTCTCATTATCAACAAATCCTGCAGGTTTTACACCCAAAACTTTCCCAGATCTTCCCCTTTGCCTGCCAGTTCATGATAGCTGGATGTCTGTACACAGGGTCCTGAAATAGGCTTTGAGCATCTAGGTCAGTTATGGTGAACCTTTGAGAGCTTTCAATGATAATAAACAGTCCACTGCACCACCACTGCTAGGTCTTCATCACTGCCCAGAAACGTGAGCCTCCCAGCATGGTCACATTCCATCTTGCCCAACACCAACAAATAAATGGAAATTCCCTGCAATTACTTGCCAGGATGTTACAATATTTGGCATAGTAGACTGTGTGGTAGAGAACAAAGACTGTCTACAAGGTGAATAACAAGCTGGTGTACTTTTCGACAGCAATTCAGTCACTCTGCCTGGCCCCCAACACCCATCCCTGAACAGCAATGAGCATGCCTCAGAGATTACAAAGGATGCCAAGTACACCGCAGGTTGTTAAAAGTTCACTTGAAAACTAGGAAGTTTCTGGGGGTGAATATGACTCATCAGGTATTGCTACTATACTGTGTCTTAACAACTTATTCTCAGAAAGTTATCTCCACCAGGCTTTCCCAATACTAACCTCTGGCTCTAATTTGCCTCCATCAACCCCAATTCCAGACTGTGTGAGGAGTTGTATGTAGGAGAGTCTGACCTAATTGATGCTGAAAGCTTGCAGACCTTTAGCCTAACAAGAAGTCCCCAGTGGAAAGGGAAACGTTATCAGGAGGGGAAAAACAGAGAGCTCAAGCTGAAAAGAAACAAGAGAAAAAGATGGCTGCGTTGGATTCTATGATCCTTGCAGATGCGTGAGGAGGAACTGGCCCCTGAGCCCAAGGCTGAGGACTCCTTTGTTGCCCTTCCCAAGAATACTTTTGTGTTGGATGAGTGTAGGCACAAATTCTCGATGAGAACGCCCTCTCTGCAGTGCTTTCGTATTTCTGAGAGCATTTTGGTTGGAAGGACTAAGTATACCCGGCACTCATCCCAGACCTTACAGAATTTCAGCCACTTGGCTTGGGCAGTGGACAGATAAGCTGAGGGAGACGTCTTCCACCACGCCTTTTTGTTTAGGATCAATTTGATTTTTGGACTCTGAGCCAGAAGTGTCTTCCCACTGAGTGCAGATTGGCAGGTGGATCATGAGTGACTGACATAAGCAACACCAGATCCTCTACATGAGGACATCTCATTACTAGTTTTCCAGAATATTGACAGAATCTTCTGTCATGGCAAGATTATCAAGAAAGTATCATTTGCCAGTGCTTGGAGCTGACCATTAAAGAAAAGCAAACTTTAAAAATCTCCAAAATTTGTCCTCATTTGTTTTTGCCATAGTTACCACTCTAGTACCAACCACCAACTTCCCTACCCCTACTAACAAAGGCGATACCTACTTAGTCTTTCTACTTCCACACTTTTCCACTTAGTCTATATTCACAAGACAACCAAGATGACTTTTTAAAACCTAAACCAGTTGGGAATGTTGGTGAATAACTGTAATCCCAGCACTCAGGAGGCTGAGGCAGGAAGATTGCCACAAATTCAAGACCAGCCTGTTGTGCTACATATATGAAATTATATGTGCTGTACATATGAAATTAAACAGCGTTATTACTCTATTGGAGACAATCCAAATGTACTTTACAACACTGGGATAAAATCCAAATTTTCAACCTAGATTATACTTCAGCAAAACAATGACAGAGTGGGTTGTGGCCCTCCTTCTCCTTGTATTTCCCAAATGATAAATCCTTCATCTTTTATTTCAAAAGGAGAAAAAAAAAAAAAAAAAAGACCCTGCTCCTGCATGTCTTTCTTCTTTTCACTTCTGCCTGGATATGGTCCCTTACATGTGTTTGCTTATTTTGACAGAGTTTAGCTTCTGGCACAGGCTCTTCCCCATCCCATGCCCTGTTACCACCCCGAGGGACTTCAGTGCCCACTTACACCCCTACTGTCTAAGGTTTCCATCCCTTCATGTCCAGCTACCTTCTAAGAACTTGAGACTCTTAATTTACTACTTCCCAAGTCAGCTACTAAAATATCTCATAAACTTTCTCTTTCAGCTGGCTAGTAAGGATTTTCAACCTCTCTAAGCGCTCTACTTTGTTCTCCAGTCTTCTTGTTTCCAATCTGTTTTTCTTTATTTTCTTCTTTATCTTTAGTTCCATGGTCTACAGTTCCAATCATAGTTCTAAAATACCCTAAACAGTCTTGTCCTCTTGTCTCCTTTTTTTTTTTATTTCAAGTTGGGGTGTCACCATTCTGGTCTCAAACTCATATGTTCCTGTGATTCTCCCACCTTAATCTCTGAAATAGATAAGAGTATACGTGTGCACCACCACGCTCAGCTGTCTTTTTGTAACTAAAATTTATTAATAGATTTTTATTAGGTGGAAAAAGTCATAGAGTAATGTAGAGTGATTCCACTTTATTTTAAAGAGAATAATAATTTGAAAAGAACAATAGCAAATCCCAACAATGTAGATAAAAACAAAACAAAGCAAAATCAATAAGAATGATAAAGGGTTTCAGAACAAGATGATAGGAATTAACAATGGTTGTTATATCACATATTGTTATCTTCAATGAAATTGCTCAGGCTATCAGATGTAAGAATGATTCCACTTTAAGTTCATGTATAGTTTTCCAAGTAGGTTTGTAAAACTACCCAGCATTCCAATAACAAGGAATACTCAAATCATTCTCTCCCTTTCCACAGGGTCTTCACCTTCTCCTTACTCTCCTGATTCCAGTCCTCTCCTTCCCTCCTCAATCAGCAAATGATTCCTACTTATTGAGAAAAGTGGTATTCTCAGGAAATGTTAAAGTATAAAATGTTTGTGTAATATAAAAATTATAAATTTCTCAACTAACAAAATACGAAGTATATTAATTTAGAAACCAGGAGAGAGAAAATAAAGTCAGAAATTTTTTCAGCAATAGGTGACAGAAGAAAGAAAAATGTGAAGAAAATGAATAATAAATGAAAAGTAATTTACGTTGCTAAAGTAAATGAGATGGCATGAATAAACTCAAATATATCAGTAGCTTTACAAATATAAATGGACTAAAATTCCATCTCATGGCAGAAACTTCAGATTAAATTACAAATAAAATAAAATCTATGTGCAATTTATGCAGATTTACCTAAACCATAATGACTTTGAAAGCAAAGTGCTGAAAAATATAACCAGACAAATAGTGCACAAAAAAGGTGGTACCTTTATTTCCATGTTATTCTAAATCAACTTTAAAATGAAAATTATCATGGGGAATAGAGTTCATGATAAAAGGAAATTCATCAGAATGATATAACATTTCTAAATTTCTATAAACCAATACATTTAATTGCAAAAAGGAAACAAAGAATTACAAAAGTATATTTGATCATCTGGAATTATACTGGAAGCTTTTAATAGATTTCTGTAAATAATAGTAGTTAATAGTTGTATGTAATTCAATGGTGGTATCACTTGCCTGGCACTATTCTAAGATCTTTATAT
Source organism: Chinchilla lanigera (assembly GCF_000276665.1). NCBI lineage: Eukaryota > Metazoa > Chordata > Mammalia > Rodentia > Chinchillidae > Chinchilla > Chinchilla lanigera. The sequence continues at coordinate 22,743,916 of NW_004955411.1, forward strand.
ATTAATTCACTAACTCCAGCTCAGCATCTCCACTTAGATGTCTAATACACTCAATCTTAATATATTCAAAAACAAACTCAACTTTATCTCAAAAATTTACTCTACCCATTGATGCTCTATTGCTCTAGTTGCCCCAGCCAAAAAAATCTTGGAGGGATGCTTATCTTTTACTTTCTCTCAAACCTCATATCCAACAGGTGCTGAGACTGTTGATTATCTTCAGCGTATATCCAACTACTTCTCACCTGCACCTCAGCCACCCTCTGGACTAAGCCACTGTTTTCTTCTGTCTTCCTTCAGTCCACTTGAAACTGTTCTCCCAGATTCCACTCTTTCCTTTATACCATCTGTTCTCAACACAACTGCCAGAATGATTCTTTTACAATATAAGTCCTCTCATTTCACCCTGCCACTCAAAAGCCTCCGCCTGCCTTCTCATTTTATTTAGAGCGAATGTCAGTGCCACCTACAGTACATACAAGGTCCTGTGCAAGTGGCCCCTTCCAGATTGTGCTCCCTTGTTTACACCTTTCCACAAAACTGTTGAATCTTATACATGTCAATAGGGTTTTTGCCTGGCTTTTTCCTCTGCCCAAAACACTATTAGGACGGATAAAAATATGACTAAATTCCTCAGTTCCTCAGGGGGTCTATTAAGATGCCATCAGATTGAGGAAGCTCAGATTGACTTTTCTATCTAAAATTGGAGCAGACTCCCACCTCAGATCACCCCTTCCAACCTCCCTTTCCTGTTCTACCATTTCCATGAAAATCACCTTCTAAGGTAACATACAAGTGACTTATGCTTGTTTTCAGTTTTCCTCAAGGGATCTTTACACACTTTTCTCATATATGTATTGCATGTGCCAGAAAGAGAAGTGACACATAACAGGCAGTAAATAAATATTTGTTGAGTGAATGCCCAGTGAAAATCAACACACAAGATTGCATTATTTATCACACCAATATTACATGTAAAGGAACAGACACAACTAGGTTAAGTAACTTGCCAAGTTCTCACAGCTAGAGATTATGAGAACAGAGATTCCCATCTCCCGTGATACATTTTTAAATCTCTATGCTGTACTGACACCCAGTTATTTCTCCTTAACAACTGAGAAATGAAGCCAACAGTAACAACAGCAACAGCCAAAAAAGTGAGACTGGAATAACAAAGCAAACAACCTTGGCATGGATAAAACTTTATTCCCAACAGAACTCACACTTTTGCAAACATATGAGACATATTTACAAAAACAAACTATGGTAAAGACCACAAAAAAATTTAACATCGAACACTCAATGAAGACCAAGTTATTTTCCTTCAAAGGCAATTAAACTAGAAATCAATAAATTACAGATAGCTTTTTAGAAGATAATACACAGAAGATACCTAAAAGCAGGCTTCTAAGTAACTCATGGGCTCGCACAATGGCATGTGCCTAAAATCCCAGTCACTGGGGAACTGCTTGAGTCCAGGAGTTCGAGGTGAGTCTGGCCAAGATAATGAGATTCTGTCTTAAAAACAAACAAATGGAAAGAAATAAAACAAACAAATAGAAATAAATAGAAAATTGAACAGAAAATTACTTTATGGGTTAAAAAATCATAACAGAAATTTAGGCCAGAATAAAATATAAAATCACAGGCTATCTAAATTTCTAAGAATAGTTATATTTGCTTTTCATAGTGTCTGATATTTACACAGAGGTTAGAAAACAAAGACTATAAATGTATAAAAAAACTACTTGCTCTCAAGAACCTAGAAAGAGAATTTTTAGCAAGTACAAAATACCAAATAGGCAATTAAGATTACAGTACAAAGTAATTTTTAAAAAAATCAAAGAAAATAGATATGATTCCCAAAACCTAAGGTTAATTCTTTGAAAGACCATAATATGGACAAGTCATTGATAATAATGATCAAGAAAATAAAATAAATGGTAAAAATAAGGGCCGGGGATGTAACTCAGTGGCACAGTGCCTGCCCGGCAAGTGCAAGGCCCTGAGTTTGATTCCCAGTACAAATAAATAAATAAATAAAAAGTAATAAACACTATCATAAGTAAAACATGAGGCATAATAGAAATAGAGATTTATTAAAGTATAAAAATAAAGTACTCTACCAATAAAGAAAACTAGCATGGAAAAAAATATAAAACCTTAACAAGTTTTCAATCACTTAGAAAACTAGTCAAAGCTTTAAAATATACCTACATAAAATTAAAAAAACTTGTTCCAACCAAAAACCATATGTGTATAAATATATATAAATATACTCATCAAAAAATAAAATACATATTTAAAATTTTAAAATGTAGAGACATTTCCCTCAAAATACCACTTATTTGGACAGACTTATCCCATCATTCTTGCCACATTTTGAAGGAGTTCTGGAATCCTCTTTCATGAGTGTCTTTATTACGCTGTCATGGTTGACTCAATGTCCTGAATTGATTCAAAACAATTATGGCAATTTCTGTCAAATAAAAGTATGGTATGGCCTCTCCTGCCTTATTTACCAGGCCTGGTGCAATGAGACATCTTGCTCTTCCTCAGAGTCAAAATGACCATGAAAGGTAAACGTTGGGATTGGCTCAGGACATTGAGGCAGACATGACAGCACAACCAAAGACACTCATGAAAGAGGACTTCTTTTTCCACCATGTGGAATTTTTACTTTTGCTTAATATATATCCATAATATGAACTAGGGAATTAATGTAAAAGATATCAATCATGGAAATGATGATGGTCTCATTATTATTATAGTAACTTACTCCTAAAGAAAAACCATAGCAATCTGAGGCAAAATGTTAACAAATGTTAAATCCGAATAGCTGATACATAATTTTTATTGTAATATTTTCTGAATTTCTCTCTTTTTGAAATTTTTCACAATTTAAGTGTCTTTAGAAAACAATCAGCAGGTGTGATGGCACAGGTCCATAATCCCAGCTACTGCAGGGCCTCAGGCCAGAGGACTGCAAGGTTGAAGCCAGCCAGAGCAACCTGGCAAGATCCTACCCCAAAATAAAAAATAAAAAGCAGAACTGAAGATGTAGCTCAGTAGTCCCTGGGTTCAACCTCCAATACTGGAAAAAATAATTAGTACAACCAGTGATATTGAGTACTGCTGAATGAACAAGAAAATAACTACTAACTCATGCTTAGATTTGTCATTATCGACACCACTGAAGATGTCAGCCAGAACTAATGAGGAGATAAAGAGATCAGAAAGTGACTGAACTGGGCTGAGGAGTTAGTGTCCTATGTAAATGAAGACAGTGAATATTGACAGAGTGGTTTCTTAAAAAGTTGTTTTAAAAAAAAGAATCAAAAGACCAGAAAGTTGTATATATGTCACACAAAGCTGTACAAAACTATCAGTCCTAAGAGAGCTAAGTCTGTGGTCATTTTATCAGCCATCTTCTCCTTAATCAATGTTTACACTAAAGGCTTGAAGAGCGTCACAGTGCAGCGCAGGTATCAGGCTTGCAATCGTCCTGCATTGGTATCAGCAGCTGTGAGCTCTAGCTGCTACCTCATCCAACAGGTGTCCTTGGGATGTTAACAATAACAGTGCGTTTCCAGTCTCCTGGCTCATGCTGCCATGTACAACTGCACCTTTCATCACAACCGTGAAGGTCCTTGGGATCTTCTGGTCTTTTTAGTCTGTTATCTGCCAGGATTGCAGGACTCTGGGCAAGTTTCAGGTCCTTTATTGTAACTGTGGAGACTTATTATTCTGTCAACCTAATTTGGCTTCCTGTCCATGCTATTACTGCCTGTAGATTGAGGCTGGGTGAGTGTAGGTGAAGAATAACTTCAAGCCTCCTTCCCAGAGCACTCACCTTCTCCTACTCATCTTGGTTCTCTCTCCAAATCTCTACTGTCCTTAACTCAAGAAACCTAAAATCTAGGCAAGGAGCAGAGGAGCAGAGTTGTTTCCACTTATCTTTGTATTCTACCAGGGTTAGGGTTGTCTGATATAGAAGCTAAAAATCAGTTCTAGTCTCCTTTAGTTTGTTCCCCTGACATCACCCATATTTTGTTACTAGAATATCCAAATTTACAGAAAAGTTGAAGAAATTATCCAAAAGACAGCTACATATCTGCCACCTAGATTCTACAATTAAATTTTGTTAATTTTATCACATATGTATCTTCCGCCCATCCATCATTATCTTAACTGATCTATGAAAGCATAAAAAGTTTATATATAGTACCATGTGATGTTTCCATGCAAGCATATACTATGTAATGTTTAAATCAGATTAAACATATCTCTCTTATCCTTCATCATTTCTTTATAGTGATAACACTGAAAATCTTTTTTCTAGCTTTTTAAAATAAACAGTATGTTATTGTTATCTACAGTTACCCTACAATGATCTTCATTATGGAAACAGACTTTGTGGAGATGGGAAAGGGATCTGGGAAAGGGGAGAGAAGGAGGAGGAATCAAAATTCATTAAGAAGCAGTAGGTCTATGAACCAATTCCCCAAGATGAATATAACTGTTATGTATGTAGGCAAAAAGAAAAAAACCTACCCAGATTAGTTCAGAAATGTTGTACTCACCCAGTCTCTCTACAGGAAATTAGTAACTCCAAGTATCAAAATTTAAGTAATTTTTACAAATTTTTTTCAGATTTTTGTTTGCTATCAATTATTGTCAATTTGTTTCATATCCTGCTTGCTTTGATGAATGTTATGATTTGTGTCTAGGTGTATCCTAAATGCTTCATGCAGTCACAGAGGGCAGGCTTTTCAGAGGTGGTGAATCTAGAGTTTGTGATAGATTCATGGTCCAGTGCCAGGATTACGGATGTGAGTGCCACACCCTCCCTAGAGGGACATACAATATAAGGGACAGACAGAGACTTGTCCCATCCCCTTCTTGTTGCTTTTGCTGTCTCCCACCCCCATGGAACTCTTGTTCTTCTGCTATGTGCCACCCTGCCTGGGAGCCAGCCAATTATGGACTGAAACCTCTATAAACTGTGAGCTAAAACCTATCCCCCTTTAACTTTAAGTGTGGGTATTTTGTCTCAGCAATGAGAAAAGTACTAAGACAATGGGAAATGCTAAAAATTCTCTTGTCAAGTTAGAACTAAAATGTCAAACTGAGGGATGGCAGTCAAAATTGAGACTTCCTGTTACCACCCACTTACATTCATCATATTATCCCTCTACACTCTAAACTTAAAAATAAGTAAAGAATTTTTGGATCAATTAATATCACCTGTACCATTACCCAAATCAAGAAAAGTCCAGGTATAACAATTTCATGAGTTGTTCCTTTTCAAAAAATCATGTCACATTTTTGTCAATGATATAAACTACATGAATCTTTTAAGCAACCCAAATGTTCTTCTAAAAAATCAAACCTAACAAGATGTAATACTTGTTCCAATACCTTAAGTGTATCCCAGCCACTCATGAAAGGAGACTCTAACTACACACACAGAGTGTTCAATCCTCCTTCTACAAGATCTGAATTTTATCCTTTTCTCTGTAAAGCTACAGGACACTAGAAGAGGGCAAAATCCATGAATATTCAAAATATGCTTATCTACAATGCTAGAAAGACCTGGGATTTGATCATATCTGCAAAGATTGTAAATCCTGAGGAGGCAGTCACAGCGGTGAGACAGCTCTTGTGAAGGACCAGTGGTCAAAAGGGCTACCTAGGAGTATGATGCCCATATCCACCTCTATACCTCAGCCTTTTGCTTCTTTCAGACAGCTTAGCCACACTGAACCACACTCTTCTGTAAGAAACCATTGAGACATCCATTAGCCCTACCTATGTGCTCAGTCACTCATGCTAGTTTTAGGTACTATGTGGAACTTCATCATCTGGACTTCAGTCTCCTTCTCTGTGCCATGGGCAGCAAGTGGTTTCTTCCTCAAGAATACAAACAACTGAGTGTGGTGGCTTTGCCGGTAGGATTCATTGCTTTACAAAGGTCCTGTAATGCACAGGCACTCCATACACAATGGGTGGGTACAGCTTGAATGAGTCCTCCTATAGATGGCCAAAGAGAAAGTCACAGCACTGTGGCTAGCAGATCAGAGATCAGAAACTCAGACTTGGAGCATTCAGGCATGTGATACTTTTCACACACTATCAGGTAGTTTGGGAAAAAATTGGTTTAAAAAAATTGGAACTAATCTTATCATGTTGGGACTCTAGTTCGCAAACAAGTAAATATTTAGTCACTTTAAACTTCAGATGCCAGGAAAGGAAGGAGTAATCTGGGAATAGATACACAAAGAGGAATAAAAATTAACAGTCTGAATTTTAACAGGAAGAGATTAAGTTCTTTTAAGTTAAATTTATACAAGTCTAATTTATTTATTCCAAATCCAAACTAATTATAAATGGAGTAAATTGTAGGGATAAAAGATTTGGGTAATTTATTGTTTGTAGAGTATTTATATTAATCCTAAGGCATTTACTTAAGGCTTAGAAAGAGATATAAAATTACATGGTAGAGGACTTACTACTTTGTAGACAATACTCACACATATTACCCTATAAATAGATAATATTTTTACAAGGCCCAAAAGTCAAAGCAAGATTTTTTTAAAAGTATACATTAAAAAATTTTAGCTTCACTCCATTCCTGTCCACCTCATATGCATACCATTGTGGGAAGCAATTTTTATTAGCTTTTTGATCACTATCCCAAAATATCTTCATAAAATATAAATAATTACAGATATATGTTCATATTTTTCATCCTTGATAGGTAAAAATTAGCTTAGTATCTACACAATGCAGCTCCTTGCTTTTTCAGTTAATGGCAAGGTATTCTGGAGATCTCATACCAGGATGTCCACACTTTTCACAACTATATAGTACTGCACTATGTAATGAACCAGGCCTCTATTGGTGGTCACTTGTAATGTTCTCCTTTTATGTAAATGTAGTGTTTTGCTGCTGGAAACCATGCTCTATTGAGTAAATTTCACATATGTCTTTCTGTTACTGTGTGGGTATATTTATAGAGTAGATCCTCTGAAGTACGATTTCTGGAGTAAGGAATACAATGCAGCCATCATTTTGATAGTTACTGGTAGATAAATCTACCATCAATAGTGTACAACTCGTTGACAGAGTGTCTTGTCAAACTTAGATTTCTGCCAGTCTGCTACGTCAAATAAATAGTATCTCTTTTATTCCTCTTCTTTTTTTTTTTTTTTCTTTTAGTACCAGGAATCGAACTCACGACCTTGCACTTGCCAGGCAGGCACTTTGCCACTGAGCTAAATCCCCAGCCCCTATTCCGCTTTTTATGAGTGGGACTGAGCATCTTTTCATACGCTTATGGGCATTTCCATTGTTTTCTGTAATTTAGCTGCTCTACCCTCTTAAGTTTGTTTTGTTTTTTTCTATGAAATTACTGGTCTTTGCTTCACAATTTTAGGAGCACTTTGCATAGAAGGCAAGTTATACTTTTGTCTGTAGTAGAAGTGGCAAATATTTTTACTTGTCTGCCACTTGCTTTGTGGCTTTGGAGTTTGTGGGTGTTCTTTTCCTGATTCAGAAATTATGGTCACATTGTCCTTTCTAAACTTCACACAACACCAGAAAGTAACACAACTATCTCTGTTTTACAGAAGACACTGAATTATTGATTCCTATAAGTAACTGTCCAAGAGCACACAAATCCAACCACAGATATGACTTTGAAGCTGGTATAATATCCATTATGCCATATAGCTCTCTCACTATAAAGATAAAAAATGAGAAAAGCAATAATAGTGAACCTTTACATTGGCTGTATTTTTATCCTCATGACTCTATAAAGGACAACTTATTAGATTCATTTATATTTACAGATGAGAATTTTAGACTGGTAAGTGGTAGAGTTCCTCAGAAAAGCTTAAGTGCTCCATCCAAAATCAAGTCCCCATAATCCAACTCCAGGACAAGAGTGTCTCATCTTCGTATTATGCAGCTATCCAGTGTCCACTCTGCAGTCCGTGGTCTCTGTGCCAGGAATATATTCCCACTGAGACTAAAGGTGGGCTATTTGAAACTCTTGCAAATGTTCCTATTCCTCTCATTGAGGAGACAGGCTTGAATCTGTAATTCATCAACAATTTGTGTGCTGAGGCTGGGGATTTAGCTCAGCTGCACAGCGCCTGCCTGGCAAGTGCAAGGTCGTGAGTTTGATTCCTGGTACTGGATGGAAAAAAAAAAAAAAAAAAAACAATTTGTGTGCTAACGTAACGTTACTCTCAACTCTTATTACTTACCAGCCTGTCCTTGTAATTCCAAAAATTGAATAGTTGATCAACTAAAATGATTTTACATAAAACAGACTATTATTATATATTCAAACTAAATCTTTCATCATTTTTATCCTTCAAACTACCAAAATATTATTAGAACTCTACTGAATTGAAATTATGATTCAAATTAAGTGAGTAAATTTACTCCAACTGCCCCAGAATTTCACTGAATTTTCCTCACTCTGCATTGACCCATAAAGCTTCACTAGAAATCTGTGGTTTGTATGTCTCATAAAGGAAGGGCACATCAGAATTACTTTACCCTTATGGCAATTGTCTCACATGCTAATTGCTACTAAGTTAAAACAAACTTTTTCTTTAAACGAGTTTTTTTGCTAATATTTGTCTTGAAGCTAATGAACGTGAAAATTTCAAACTAAAGTAGAAATTAATGTTCAAAATACAATCTTCCTAAAATACATGAGTCCCCATATGCTATAATAAAGTCACATAAATAGCAAATTAAAATTACTTGGAATATCACTTTAAAGTTTTATTTGTTACAGAACTGATAACATATGATTACATCACAAAGAATACTAATCTAAACTAGATTAAATATTTAGCATCCTGATTCCACTGACCTTCGGTTAATTGAAAATTCAGGCTTACTTAGTACAATCAAGGGAATTGCTTTCTGTTCTCAAACTATTCTCTGTATCACTCCACCTATGGAAAGCCACAAGTATATTCACTCAGGAAAAGATATATTATACCAAATAAAACCATGGCTCATTGTGATTAAAAAAAAAACCCAAATATGTTCATATCTATCCTAAAAATAAAACAATAACTTCGTTTTCCTTAGTCTATTTGTTTGTGTGTCTGTTTTTGATGTTGTTCTCAGTGAATTCCTGAGTAATTCAGTGTTCACGCTAAACCAGCAAGGGACATTTCATCTGTATTTGGAGCCACTGTATCACTTCAATTACTGCCTGTGGTGGCTAATTGATTAATTGTCAACTGGCATGGGCCACCCAGCTGAACTGAGTCAACATGGTTCTGGGTGTAGAAGACCCACTTTAAGGAGACTGTGGTCGGAAAGGTAGAAAAGGAGAAAAGGAGTGGAGGATTTTATGCCAATTTTCCTTGGAGGAGCTTCAGCTGTTCTCTTCCAAGAGTCTCCGGTCTTCACCTTCGCCTCTAGTGTCATCTCCTGGCTTTCGGTGCAGATTCTTCCATCTTCCATCGCAGATTCTTTGGACTCCTGATATAGACTTAGAGCGGACATTTCTGTGGACTCAAAACCTTTGCTCGGATTTTCATGTCTAGCATGCAGACAGATCTCTTGCACTCTTCTACATTTGACTCTGTAAGTTGATATTGTAAGCTAATCTTGTAAATTTCTGTCTTGCATTAAATCTAATTGAGAGCATGTGCAGTCTTTTGAGGAGCCCTGCCCCAGTCCCACAAGCTGTCAGCACTAACACACTGCCTGAGCTCCACCACCTAACAGATTCCCCTTAGATGCTCATAGAACCCCAAACCGTACTGTGAACTGTGTGTGGAAAGGATCTAGGTTGCACACTCCTTGTCCAAGTCTAATCCTGAAACCCACCCCCACCCAACCACTGTTCCTTCTATGGAAAAATTGTCCTCCACAAAAGTTATCCCCGTGTCAAAAATGTTGGACACCACCGATGCATAATAGCAAAAAAATTAAAAATAACTTTAACGTCAACAAAGAAGACAGGTGAAATACACAATGGCATGTAATGATGCACTACTATGAAGTCGCTTTTTAAAAAAGTAATGCTGAATGAAGTTATTATTAAATGAAAATTTAAATAGTAAAATCTTAGTATCTGTGACCATTAATCATACGTCCACTTGATTAAGAAAAGCCTAGCGGATTGATAAAGTACAGTTCTGGATGTGTCTGGGGATATCTGTGGATGAGTAACCCAGCAACCAGAGAGGAAGACCCGCCCAGGTGGTGGGTGGTACCAACAAAAAATCTTACAGTCTGGATGGAATAAAGGGGAAAGAAGAAGGATGCAGGTGCATTCTTTTGAAGAGCTTCAGTCTGCTTGAGTGGGCGTGCCTTTTGCTATCATCGCCTTTGAACACCACTCTCCAGTTTCATGCCAGCAAATCTCCAGCGGACTTCCATGCCTCTGACCTTGGACTGCTACACCCATCATTCCTCTTGTTCTGTGGTTCCCATCTTTTGGGTGAGGAGTTACTAGATACTCTGGCTCTCCTCTAAGCTTACCTAGTAAATCTCCTTGCATAACTGTATATATATTTTCTATTGATTCTTTCCCCGTGGAAAAGCCTAGCCAAATCAATATTTGATTTCTGTTTTATATAGCGATAATGTACTTGCTCACATGCATGCACACACACGCACAACACAAGGAATGAGACTTATAGGCTAGCTGTCACTGAGTATTGCTTTCTCTTGGTGCTTTGCAACATCTTTCAGATTTTTTATAAGTGCATTTTGATTCACAATGAAAGGAGAGAATTTTAAAATAAAAAACAAACTTTTTGAAGACACCTCCATAACCAAAGCAAAACTATTATTTCTCTTTATTTCCTAGATAATATATCCATTCCCAGCTTTTTATTAATTCAGAGAGGACCCAGAGATGATGAACTGAAATCATGACAAAGGAAGTGAATAATATTTGTCATATAATAAAGGAGTAAAACAATGTCTGTATCTTATAATTTGTGCTTTAAAGAAAATATTTACTTTATCATCTATTTTATTTTTTTATTTTAAAGAGAAAAAAAAGAACAATAGCAAAATACCAACAACATAGACAAAAACAAAATAAAGCAAAATCAGAAAGAATGATACAGAGTTTCAGAACAAAATGACAGGAAGTAACAGCGGTTGTTATATTACATATTTTGATCTTCAGCGAAGTTGCTCAGATTACCAGATGTAAGAATGCAAGATTAAGCAAACCATTAGAGAATAAAAAGTACAAACAAAAAAATTATAAACAATACAGAGTTTTACTAAACAAGATGATAGGAATTCAGCAATGGTTGTTATATTGCATATTGTTGTCTTCAAATTAGTTCTTCTACTTTATGATCATACCAGTGGAAAGTGAGAGAGAATTGGTAAAAAAAAAAATTACATTGATTCTATTCTAGCAACTATTGGTTGTATGGACTAATAGGCTATCATGTGGGATATAAGTTCCTCCTCATTATTAATAATTTTAAGTACCACTAGCAGGATGAGCTGTGTGACAGATGTCTTACAAACACTACTTTATTTTCAAATCTTATTTTCAAATCTTTATTTTCAAAATGAAAAATAAAGGGTAGATTTTTCTTTGTCTTCCTTGTTAGATGAGAAGATGAAGTTTCAGGAGTTAATGACTGGCCAGGACTGGAATGCAGATCTGCTGCAATTCAAAACCCAGGTTCCCTCCTCTGCACTAACCCTCTCCCCTCAGCAGGGTCGAAACCACGTTCTTCACATTAACGAATAGCTGTATTTCCATATTCCAGTAATCAATTCAATCATTAAGACAGGAGCACATATCAGAGTGACTAAGTAATGGATTAGATATTAAAATATGTTGCTAGTCCTCAAACTGCATCCAGCCCATGTAACTGCACCAGAAAGGGAGAGCACTATGAGACAGAGACAAATAGGGTACTATGGGAATTCTGATGGGGGGCATCTACTTTGGAATGGCACTGGTAAGGAAGGGAAAGTTTCTGAAAGGTATTATATTTTCATTTCAATGAATAAATCAGAAATAATAATACATGCCTTAGTCTATTAGACATGTATTAGACTTAGTCTGGCTGCTATAACAAAAATATATTAAGCTGTGTGATTTACAAACAACAGAAATTTATTTTGTGTGGTTCTGGATGTTGGGTAGTCCAAGATCAATGCATCAGCACGTTCAGAGTCAGCTGAGGGCCCACTTCCTGGTTCACAGCTGCTGTTTTCTTGCTGTATCCTCACATGGTGGAAAGTGCAGGAGAGCTGTCTCTGGTCTCTTTTATAAGGACACTAATCTCATTCATGAGGGATGGGATTTCATGACTCTTCAAAGGTCTCACCTCCTAATTACCATCACTTTAGCAGTTCAAATTTCAACATATGAATGGGGATGGGAGGCACAAACACAAATTACAGCGGTATTTGTGACAAACACGTATACCACGTAAGAATGAGCTTGAGAAAGGCGTGTGTTTGTACAATGCTATGGCAATGCTGCAATACCAAAGGAAAGCTGGAGTCAGAGAGCTAGGTATAAGCTGGATGGTACACTGTGCTTGGGAGCATGATCTTCCTAAAGGTCAATGGAATGCAAACATTTTAGATCTTATACTCTTCTAATTAAAAAGATAAAGAAGACAAAAAAAGGAAAAACATTTTTCATACTGTATTAGAAACAAAATACCTGAGATAATCAAGGAACGGTTTATTTTGGCTCAAGTTTTGAGGTTACAGTCCATGGTCAAATGGCCCATTACTTTTGGGCCTGTGGCAAGAGAGTACATACATCATGGCAGGAGTGTGTGTGCAAGCAAAGCCCATGGTAAAAAGTGAAATAGAGAAAGAAACCAGAGTTCCACAATCCCCCTTAGTGGGGTCCCCCACAACCTAAAACCTCCCAGGAGGCCCCATCTCTTAAAGATTCCACCACCTTCCAATCGTACCATAGACTGGCAACTAAACATTTAACCCATGGGCCTCTGTGGGTTACTCACCCAAAACATAGCACATCTCTGCCAATATATGTTTCTTAACTTCCACACTATATATATACACAACAATTTAATACATCTATCATTAGATTTCCTCCTAAGCTAGATCACTTAGGCAACAGCACCAAGGGTACATTTGTAGGTGACAAGACTGAAGTCTTTTACAGAAACCTAAGTAAGATAGAAACTTGGAGACTGATATATGTTATGTAGGAAATAAAAGAAAAGGATAAGCTAAGAAATGTTTTTAAAAGAGAATAGAGAAAACCTGGAACTAAGGATAATGGGAAGATTATAACAACAAAATGTTGGATAAAACACAGGATTGATGTTTATAACATCCAAAAAATGGGGAATAAAAGAAAAAAGGTGTATATTGTGGTAGGAACTGGGTGTGTAGAAGTAAGGATGATTTTTTAAATATAGACTTCATGTATTTTGAGAACATACAAATGAAGATTCAATGAGTCATACTCTTCTGCTCAAGGATAAGATCTGTGCTAGAAATAGAAATATATAGTACATATGTATAAAGTATGTGTGTATGCACTCATATATCACTCTCAGCATATCAGTGAAAGTTGAAACTAAAAAAAAAACGAAATGATAAAATGGAATGGAGAAGATAAAGCAGCCAAGGAAGAAGCCTCAGTCATAGTAAGCGGGATACTAGGGATGGAACCCAGCACCGTCACGCTGAGCTACATCTCCAGTCCCTTTTATATTTTATTTTCATTATTTGAGACAAGTTGTTCCTAAGTCCCTAAATTTCCTAGGCTGATTTTGAACTTGCAATCGTTCAGCCTTAGCCTGCACCATCACATCAGAGTGGCCCCTTAAATATACCCCTGGCCAAATTTCCGGGACCTGTGACTGTTACCTTACATTGTGAAAAAGATTTTGAAGGAGTGATTAAATGAGGGATCTTAAATTGGGAAGATTATCCTGAATGATTTGGGTGGCCCAATGTAATCACAAGGATCTTCATAAATGAAGAAAAGTCAGTGGCAGAAATCTGAGGATTCTACCCTTCTGGCTGTGAAGATGGACAGGAGCCAGACGTCAGAGGCCTCTAAATCAAGGCAAGGAAACAGATTGCTGTTAACATCTCCAGAAGGAATGCAGCCCTACTAACACCCGTATTTTAGCCCTGTAACATCCATCTTGGATATTCAACATTCAGAACTGTGAGATAATAAGCTTATATTGTTCTAAGCCACTACATAAGCAGTAATTTGTTATAGTAGTAATAGAAGAAATACTAAAGTAATCAAGATTTGAGAAATAACAAAGATGAGACATCCAGGAATAAGACAAAAAGTGGGTTAGAGAGGGTGGTAAAAATTGAAGAGAAAGCAGAATCCCTAGAGACAAAGCAGCAGCAAAACTTTAAGGAGGGAAAAGGATGAATAATAGCAAATGCCAAAGATAAGTCAAGTGAAAAAAAAAAGAACTGCAAGGTCCACTGCATTCTGCAACTAAAGAAGTGTAGTTTTAGAAGGCTGAAAGGGGTGGCTGCAGTGCAACCGAGCTAAGCTAGGTAAATTGTGAAATGACTGAAAAATATACACAGAAAGCTTAAACTAGTCATTTTAGAAACTGGACACTGATTGGTAAGAAAAACAATATTAGTAAGTACATAGTAAACATGAAAACACACAGAGAGACGTATACACTCTATATTCAGAGTGTATGCAGAATCCAGGTTTTGTGAAAATATAAACTTGTATAATTGAGAAAAAGGAAGAATCTTTTAAGGAAAGTATTAAAACATTAAGAATTCAGAATAAAGTACAAAATAAATACTGATCATCAAAAGAGAAATTAGAGCAAATAATCCATTTTTAAAACAGGCCAATACTACAGGAAAAGCTCCCAAAAATACCTGTGTTAATTAATATACGGTTCATCTCCATAATACCTTTTTTTCTATATATTTTGGGTGTGTATCTTGAGTATCTGCTTGTATGACAAAAACTGTCTAGTGTAAGATAAAAAGAAGACAATTCAGTCCTTCCTCTAATGAGATTGATAAAGTTTATTTATTAATATTAATGGTCAGAATGTATAAAACATTAGATGTCAAACACACATACTTGTGATTTTAAATTTTTTTTTTTTTTTTGGTTTTTCTCCGGTTCCGGGAACCGAACTTACGACCTTGCGCTTGCCAGGCAGGCGCTTTTGCCGCTGAGCTAAATCCCCAGCCCACTTGTAATTTTAATACTAAAGGTTTTTACCTTGCAACCACAAGAATTCGGCTAACTTCTCCACACTATTCTTATCCCAAAAGGAACATACAAGTACGCTGAAAGTGTCATTTCTTTATTAAATATGTTCCTAATGGGAAAAAGAAGTTCTGTTTCTATTAAGCTTCAATGAGAACTGAATTCCCTACTTATGATTTTAAACAGACAAAGATGGTAGAATTTTCCACAGATTAGTTCCTGGCTCCAAACTTTTCATTGTTTCTCTGCCACTATCATCATACTTCAGATGCCAGGCATGAAAATATACATTTAAGGGGCTGGGGATTTAGCTCAGTGGCAAAAGCGCCTGCCTGGTAAGCGCAAGGTCATGAGTTTGGTTCCTGGTACCGGAGAAAAACCAAAAAAAAAAAAAAAAAAAAAAGAAAATATACATTTACAGCTCTTCATGCCACAGTACAAGGTGAAAGAGTCCAGTGAGTAGTGGGAATATTCCTAGAAGTCATTCTGGGCTTGCAAGCAATAACTTAACTACTTCTGCATCCACTAAAACAAATTAAATGTGTCTCCCATTCAATTTGAATTCTCAAATGCCTAAAAACTCCCCAGAACAAAGAAAATAGGGCAGAAGGTAAGTTAAAGTGGGAAGACACAGTGAGAGTGAGAAATTATTTACAGAAATGCTAATTTATAATGTCCTAATACAGTGTACTCATGTATATGATCCTGTGGACACACTGTTAAGGTCCCATGCAAAGACTTAATGGGAATTCAGGAAGGTGAAAAGCCCTGACACTTAACAAAGCTTTGTTAGCTTTAAGGTACGTGCAGTCTGACTGTGAGGAAATGCTGGTAGAGAGAAGACTTTGCAGACACAGGGGAGAGAAGGCACAGTGATAATGAGGGCTTCTAAGGAGGACAGGAGGGGCGCATGCAGAACACTAGACCAGCAAAGGGTGTAAAGTAGTTCTACTATACACAGATTTGTACAAGTGGGAACAAGAAGTTGGGGAAAGTTTCATTTCTTATCCCCAGTTTCCTGTAAAAATGAAGAGGCAAGGCTGTCTGGTGAAAGTGAATGGGATGCCAGGTCTAAGGAAGAATGATGAGGATGAGAGATAATCATTTTTACAACTTGTAAAACAGGTCCAACATGACCAGCATGATGTGAAGTTTGCTAAGCCAGAATTCTGCTCGTTCATGTCTCACCATCATAGAATGTGGCCCTTTTCCTCAAGGTTTGAGGTAGAATCTATGCTTCAAGAACCAAAATGCAGAAAAAGTCAAAGCAGCAGCGGCAAAAGACACAAGAGCATGCTGTCCCTGAAGACAGATTTCAGGTGCTATCACTTGAAACACGTTCGTACATGTTATGAGCCAAAACTTCAGCCCTCCCGCAAGCAAGCATGAAGAAGCATCTTTTGCACTGGCCAGTCATGGGCCAAGTCCTCCTGTTGGACACAGGGAGAGAACAACTGAGTGACTGTAGAGATCTCTGCTACTTATGTTTGTACTTCTCTATCAAGATTTGTCGACAATGCAACATTTATTCATCTCCATTTATGAGACACATGCGCTTAACTTTTCTATGCCCACCTCTGCTCTTCTTTCAAAAGAGTTAGAAGATACTTTTAGGTGATTCTATATACAAATATGATTCAGGAAACATAATTCATGGCACAACAAAAATATGAAGAATATTATTTGCTTTCTTACAGAGATTTTTGTTTACTTTTAGTTAAGTGGTCTAAAAATTAAAGGGCTTATTACACACACACACACACACACACACACACAGAGTGGAATATAGTACTTTAGAGGTAAAACATGAAATGACAGACAATTTAGGGAATCTTCATTGAGTCCCATTTGTTAAAATCGTTTCTGCTTACTAACCTCAGTTCCTGAGGCCCAGGAAGCCACTTCAGAGAGCTGCAGATTAAGATGTGGGTGGTATATAGGAACTTGGGAAAAATCTTGAATTCGATGAAATATTTCCCTGGGAGGCATGCAGCCATGATACTATGTGCATAATTTGAATCATAATCAAGGAAATATGATGGAAATTTAGAGTTATGCATCAGATCCTGGGAGTAAAGCAAACACAAAACTGAAAAAATTAAGAAATGAGATCAGAAGATAGGATAACCTCATCCATCAATAATCACCAACGCTAGGTCTATGAGACCCATTAGGCATTTGTTAACATGAAACACCTGTTTTTCATAGTTAATCTCCAGTACCAGGTCCACATGATCTTCCACCTAGAGAATCATGGATCAAAACTCTTATCCCAGTGTCTAGCCATCAGTGATAACAGTGATGTTTACTTAGAATTGAACAAAATTAAGCCAGCTTGTGGCTGGGTCTGTCTCTACAATTATTCTATGGAACAGTACCCAGCCCATCTCAATTCCACGACTAGCTAGTGCTACTATCTTATTGAAATACACAAAAGAAAGAAAGGAAAAACAAGCAATTGTTTAGCAAGCCTAAGTATAGCTGCCTGCAACATTTATTAACCATGTGAATGGGTGGAAGGAAGTATTTCCAGAAGTAGCTGGTTTTCCTGAGGTATAACTGTGGATGGACACACTGACTAGACTGCACTTTCATATGCCCCACTTCCTAGACTCACACAGTTTCTCTCCAGCCCTCAGCCAGTGAGAACATATGACTAGCTGGTCAGCTGAAACACTACACAGAGACAACTGGCTTTGTGGCCTAGAGTGAAAAATCATAGAATTGTCCTTATTGGTACCAAACACTCTGGTTCCCATTGCCCCTGGACAAAATTTGTGCCAGCAACCAGAACTTCAAGACACACTAACACATTAATTAACACGCCAGTAGAGTGGCAGATGGTGGTGGAGACACTCACTGCCAGGTCAAATGGCCTAACATGGTCTGAAATATTTCCAGAAATTCTGCATGGTGCCCCAGGAGATGGTGGCTTGTTATGAGTGTAGGAATGCTTACTGATTTGCTTCTCTGATTCCTCAAGATACTAAGATTGTCACTCATTCTGCCTCACCCATACATCTCAGTCTAGAATACACAACTAACCAATGGTGCAGAGATGTTGAGAGGCTAGATTGCATAAGGGGAAATTTTTCTGGAAGAGTGTCAAAAGAGAAGTACAGAGGCCGAACATGAGGTAATTCTCCTGGGCCACTATCAAAGCCCACAATTTCAATGGACATTTCCTTCTCTTAGGATACAGTAGCCTGTAACAAAAGAGTCACTGCTGTCTTTACTGTGGCACAAAATGCTGTTTACACCAAAACCCATTTCCCTTTCATCTGTGGCACACGACTAGACCACACTTCTCAACGTGCACTGCAGGAACGTTTATCCATGTAGCCAAATTCTACCCACTGGCATATGTATGGGTGGGTGAAGGTCAGGAATATAACCTCTAGATTTGGCCCACAAAAATCTCCCAGGTGTGCAGGCTTGCTATGCCTTTTATTTAGTCCACTGGATGGATATTTGCACATCAGAACTCACATGAAAATAGTAGAGCTTTCATCATCCTAGATGCCTAAAGTCTTGTATGGAGCCAATTAGGAGCACGTGAACTGAACTGTCACATTTTTAAATGAACTATTCTTATGTTAAATCACTGATTTTAGGGGTTTGTTCCCCAAAAGCTAGTAATATTTTTAATAAATGCACAGACTGACATCCATGTCACCTTAGCACAGCCAGAGTAAGAACACCTAGCGTTTTGGTTGTACCACAGGATATGATTACCTAAATGCTCCCCAAAAAGCATGATTAGAGAAACAATTTTAATTTTAGTTTAAGGGACCAAAGCTAACTACTAGAAAAGCATGCCTAAATGTCGCGTATAATAGAGGAAGATACTGATAAGAGTAAGCAACGAACTTTGAGTCAGGAGGACTGTAAGCAAGTTAGGCTATAGAGCATGAGAACTGGAGTATACAGTGACAGCAGAGATGTGAGGACCACAAAGGTCTGTTCTTGGGTGACAATGAAGGGAGGCCTCAAGGCATAAAGGAAATGTGCAAATCCGGCTAACTTCTGCTCCCACTTTGACAGTCAACTCTATACCCCATTAATTTGCTGAGGCCTCTGCCCACTGGTTTTACTCTGCATCCTTAGGGTGAGGTCATTTGCCAACTTCTTTTATCTGTTCTTGGTCTACAATTGTGTTTCTTAAATTGTATTATTACTTAGCTGTGGCAAGGCCAATAGATCAGAGGATGCCTACCATTGAAGAAAGTTTACTCTATGGGAAGTTCCCAAGGGAAAAGTACACACTGTACATAGAGAGCCACAGGAGGAGTCACTGCTGTCTGTCACAAGGTAAAAAGAGGGAGGCTATTGTGGGTTAAATCCTTTATTGTAGTCTCCTAGGAAGGGAATGGGTGAGGAAGGGTAAAGAGACTCAATTTTGGCTAGTTTGAATAAGGTCAGGGGGCTCTGGGCATGAGGTTACCCCTGGTTGTTAGCTATTTGGTCCTAGGGTGATTAGGGTGCTTATGGTATAATGGTGACCTAGAGAATAAGAACTTGATAGGGAATGAGGAGGTGCTTATATGTGAAGACTAATTCTCCTGTTCAAGACCAGAGTCTCCATCCAGGGTCCCCAAAGACAGCATTTGAAAAATTGTACTACAATCTACCACTCACTTGTCAGTGTTTTCATGCTCCACTTCCTGGTCCCCATCTATGACTCCAATTTTAATTTTTCTCATTAGCTGGGTTTACTGAGTGTGCTGCTATGGCTAGAGAGTCCCTTGACAGAGCAAGGAACTGCCGTTTTCACTGACATTACGGAAGTCCACTTAACTTTCTCTCTCCCATAATATCACTGTTGGAGACTCACGACTGGGTTATATTGAAAGTATCAAGATGAGCACCCAGGCTATAGATGGGGCATCTGCCATGAGGCCCTGCTTCTGAGAATCAAAAATTGGTGAGCAGAACAAGTCTCTTGGTGCTCCACAGTGGCATGGAGCCCAGTACCATTCTTGAGGTGGAAAACATCTGGCCTGATTAAGAACTTCACCAGCCTGAGTCCCTCATCACTACCTTTCTAGTTGCACTACATCTGAACACTCTCCTGGAAAAACCTTAAGATAAAGAAACTGCTATTATTTACATTATCCAATCTCATAGGTTTTCTGTTGCCCTAATATCTATACGTGCCTTCCTGGCCTACCTAAATTTTTGCCCTATATTTAGACATTCTCTGAGGATAGGTGAGCCAATAAGGCTTAATGAGGATCTTAACTTCATTTCCTGTGCTTCTTGCTTGCTAATGAGAAACTTAAGTTGTTAACCACATATGGATATTGATGTATTATCTGTTAGACTTCATAGGTGGATTCTGCAAATTATCAGCCAGCACTGAGTAGTGCTTAGCAAAAGTGAACCTAGTCACACCAAGATAAAGAGGTGAGGAATAACATAGAGATTACCAAAGCTTAGCACCAAGACACCAAAGAAGAGTTGAGGCCAAGTTAAGGGCCAAGTTAAGAGGCAACAGGATGAGTCACAAGGGTCCACACTAGGGTGAGCCAATCACATTCTGCAGAAAAAAATTTGAAGAATAAGGGAAAAAATAAGAGGAAGGAAACCAGAAAGCACAGTTAAGAGGTAGGATAGTCAATACAACAGTGTAAAAAAAAGTCTAAGTTTTGATATCCACACAAAATGTAAGTTTGTATACATGTATTTCCACTTCATGAGTTATCTGGCCTCTTAAAATTCCACCAACCAGTTGGCACTGTATTGTTCTCATAAAATAGAACAATAATCTCTACCTCCCAGAATTCTTATGAGATGTTAAGATTACATATTTATGAAAACACAGTATTTGTATATCTAGCAGGCATCAGGTAAGTGATGGTTGGTATTGACTTTCTATGGGTTTTAAATAGCAGTAATATTTTTAGCCAGGAGCTGATACCTGAAATCGTTATTTATAACACTTACCTTGCTTCAAGAAACACTAAATCCCTATTTAGTATTAAACCTTTTAGTGTGCTGAGTAAATGGATAAGTTTTACATGTAAAAGTCTGAACTGATCACACCAAAAACACACTACTACCCATCGTATGCACACATCCTAACGTTTCCTGTTTTTTATGTGACTATCCATCTTTGTTTTAAACTGCCAGCTTTCAAAGATTTGTTACTAAATATAAGTTTTCTTCACTTCTATACAATAGGAGGCAGATCTCTTTTTTATTAAGCCAAGTTTTTGTCCTGGCACTGTGTTAATGTACCTTTTTGTCTATTTATACATGTCACATCTTAAATTGACTTTTTATTCCCAGTTTCTTCCTGGCAAAGACAATGAGCACAGTGAGCATATTTAATAAATGTTACATAATAGTAACTATTAAATGTTCCTTTAAAATCCCAACCAGCTTTTTATCTTTAGCTTCTACTTTGAGATAATTATATACTTCCGCAAAGTTATTTATAGCCCCTGTCAGGAAGAATAGTTGAAAAAAAAAAATGTTTTCACAGTCCTGCCAAATCTCTGGTAAAAGTGATTTAAACTCTGAAATCCTTGCAAGTGTTCAAAGTGGTACTTGAGCTGGGCGTGGTGGTACAGGCCTATAATTCCAGTACTCTGGGAGACTGAGGCAAGGAATCACCAGTTCAAAGCCCGGCTGGGCAACTTAGTGGCTTAGCTAGACACTGTGTCAAAATAAAATAGAAGGAACTGTGGATGTGGCTCAGTGCAAAGGCTCTGGGTTCAACTCCTGCTGCCAAATAAATAAATAAATGTAGTTGACCTATGGCATATGGCTGTCAAATTCCATCAGTAGAAAACATTTATTTCCCAAGCAAAATTCCCTGGAAGTTATAGAATCCATCATGTCCATGACTCCATTATCATTCATTTACCAACAAATTGAGACTGTACAAAACAGTGACACAAGCACACACTTACATGTTGCTGTGATCAGTCCACACCTGCATTCTTGCTGCATCTTGAGTCTCAGCCTCCCTCTACTCACTGAAGAGCTGAACTCCAGCACATTTAATCACGACCAGATGAAGTCAGAGATATACAAGGACCTCTTCTATGTGTGAATTGGAGATCACAAAGCCAAATAAATGCGTATGTCCAAGGCAATGTTTAGCAAGTAAAAATTTAGCTACCCTATCCACTCTATTCGTTCACACCTGAACTTGCCTAGATATGGCATCAGAAAACTCTCAAATTACTCTCTCCTTCCTTCCAGGCCACATCCCCAGTGACCCACCTCCTCCAACAAGGCTTCACCTCCCAACATCACATTTAGCTGTAACTTATCAGTAGATTAGTCCAGTGAACAGTATCATGCTCTCATGATCCAATCACTTCCCAAAAGACCCACCTATGAGCACACAAGGCTTTAGGGAAACATCTAACATAAACCATAACATCCCTTAGGTCAAGGATGTAGGTTAGTACAAACTTGCAGATATAAGACCTGAGCTCTTGCTAGTTCAAGCCTATTTGGTTTGAGCAAGTCCATTATGACTTTTACCACCAAGATTCTGTTATTAGAAGGACCATTTCCAGCCTTCTAGGGATAGTACTCTGTAAGCCACCATGCTAGATGGGGAAACAAAAAACAAACAGAGCACCTTGCTCTGCGGGAGGGTAGCAAGTAAGAGAAAATGAGTGAATGCACGGAGGAAGGACTGGATGAGAAATAAAGATTTAAGAAGTCCTCCTTATTCTTTTCTTATTTCTAATCAGTGTGTACCGTGCTTTACTATGTAGGTTTTCATGAGAAGCCTTTTGCCTCAAAAAAAAAAATCAGAAATTATTACTTGCAATAGTAGCCTTTGCACAAATTAACAAAATACTGCAATTTCTTGTACACTAAATTGTAGTTTGTGAGATTATAAAAACCTTTGGGGAAGCTGTATAAGAAAAATCCATCTTTCTGTCAGGGAAAAAAATCTCTTTTGTGCCATTTGCGGTTAACTTACTAATGAGTCTGGGAAGAGGAGCAAAGAGCAGAAATTGATCCTTGGCAACCAACAGCTGCCCAAGAAGTCGTCAGCATCCAGGAAGAAAAAGTTCCTTCAGCATTAGGTCCAAAGGGACCAAGTGACAACAATACTTACTACAGCATGTAGGATGGGGAATTCAAGCTTAGGACCCCTCAAAAGTTTTGGTCCAGGTTGAGAGGTCAAACGGCTGTTCCAAATTACAGGAAGCAAAATTCCTGACCTTAACACCTTGGCCTTCCCATATTCCTTTCTCCCTGAGCCTGGCCTCCTTTGCAGCTAAACTTGAGTAATGATCTCAAGACAGCTGTTTTCTTTAAAATGGTTTTTAAAACTCCTGTTATTCTCCTTTCTACAAGTAAAAATGTACCTATTAAGTTAAGATGCTTTCCAGGATTATTTGTCTGGCCTCTGCTTGCTCAATTACTGGTTTTTCCCAAATCTTGCAGCCTCCCTATTCAACCTTATTCTTTTTGACAGTTAATCTCATCAACTCAAGGTCAAGTGGGAAAAGCTCTAAAATTGGGAGATGGTGACTCTGGTTTGAATCCCAGCTCTGTCTCCTACCTACTGCAAGAATCGGGGCAAGTCACTTAGTTGCCCTAAAACTGTTTCAATTACTTGGTGGAGCACAAGGTATACGAAAATCTATAATGGAGGTACTGTCACAGAACAGATGGTCATAAAGATAAATTATATAATTTAAAGATGCTCTTTTAAAAACATATCCAATAACAAAGTACAGGAACAGGTCTTTTGGTAGTTTCTAAAATACAAACGATTCAATCGAATAATTCTAACTACCAAACCAATCAGGACTTTAGGAATATTCTAAAATTCTGTAACATTATGATGGGCTGAGAATTCAAGAGTTCAAAGCTGACATAGGTCCCTAGGATTCCTGACTCCCAGTTCAGCACTCTATGCTTCTTTAATTTCTCTTAATAGTAAATACTTTGCTGTTAACTTTATTAGTATTAACTGGTATAATCACCATTGGTATATTTAGATAACCATATAGTACTATGCTTTAGGTCTAAAATGTCCCACAAAAATCTATGTTCAGAAGTTAGGCTTTTAGGTGACTCGATCATGGGTGAACCATACTTATCAGTGGATTGGTGCATTGATGAATTCATAGCTGAATTTGCTGCTAAGAGGTGGGGCCTGATTGAAGGAGGTGGGTCACGGAGCCTTGACCTGGGAGGGTGTATTCTTCTCCCTGGCTATTCCCTTCTTTGTTTCTGGCTGCTTTCGTTCAAACAGCTTTCATCCACCAGGCCATCGTCCCTGCCTTGGAGGTAGCTAACCATTGACTGAAACCTCTGAAAGCAAAAATTCTCCTGGCTTTTGGCATGGTAGTGCACACCTATAATCTCGGCACTCTGAAAACATGAGACAGGATTGGGAATTTGATCTTAACCTGGGCAATTTAGCAAAACTGTCTCAAATTAGAATAAAAAAGAGGGCTGGGGATGTTCAGTTGGTTCAATACTTATTACTGGGAAATAGCAGATGAGGAAGAGAAAGGAGAAGGGAGGGGAGGGCAGAGGAGAGAAGAGTAGAGGGGAGGGAAGAGAGAGGAAAGGACAGGAGAGAACAGAAGAGAATAGAAGAGGCAAGAGAGAACCTCTCATGTTGCATCAGGTATTTTGTCCAGTGATGGCAAGGGGAACTAAAACACCATATGTAACTGTGCCTACTTATCACACACTCCAAACTGACGGGTTACTTTACTTATTTATAACACAGGTAAGTATTTACTGACACTCAGAAAAGTCCCACTGTACCAGTTTATATACGAAGATGTCAATATCACTTTGATTCTTAAGTACCAATCTCTCCTGAACATTGGTCTTCCACTCTTTAGCCATTGTTGCTTTTAAGGTTTATTTACAATAGCAACTGAGTGCCTGCTGTGGCCAGGAAGTGAACATGACACTGCCCATTGGCTCAAGGGGCTCAGTCCCATGGGGTAACAACCACTTCTTAGGGGTTGCTTTTTTCTTTCTTTTTTTTTGGTTTTTTTTCTGGTACTGGGAATCGAACTCACAACCTCACTCTTGCCAGAGAGGCGCTGTGCCACTGAGCTAAATCCCCAGCCCCAGGGGTTGCTCTTTAACAGGCATTTTTTCTCTGAAGAACTGCTGGAGTCCTCGTGGCAGTTTTTTGTTCTGTGGGTGTCTGTCCCACCGAAGGCTTGGGCAGGCAGCTCCAGCAAGAGTAGGGTGCTAGGGGAAAGTATTACTAGGGAAGCTTCACATTCTTCCAACATCTAAGCTCTGCCCGGCCTTCATCACTTCCCCCTCCTCTCCCTCATTCTTGGCTACTACTGACAACCACCTGAACAGGATTTCAGATAAAGTCCCATATATTCAAAGCTCAATTTTGGACCAGTGTAAAAAAGCCTTTCCAAAAGAGGTCCTGGAGTATATGAGATTTAAGAGAAACAATCAAGAGATAGGTGCCCAGTTTCTGCTACCACTAGTAAGTTCCACAGATGTTCTGACGTGAGAGATGGTATATCCAAGGCTCCCAGGGGCCTAGTCATTTCTGATCTGGCCAAATTCAAATGATTTAAAACCAAGACTACATCCATCTAGGCTTAGCTTTAATATTCACAACTTCAAACCCAAGTTTTGCTATGATTTATGAAAATGTCCTAATGTATAGACAGTAATAACCATCCAGTATAATTTTTAGTAAGCTCTTCTCACCAGGGACTCAGTTCCATTATCACAGAATAACAGCACAAGGTGGCGGAGAAAAACAAGAGCTTTGGCATTATGCCTAGATTTGAACCCCAACTATTCTTGAAATAGTTATTTAACCTTTTGGGAACAGTTTCTCCACTTAGAAAAGGAGAAATTACATGTATTAAAAAAGATGCTGTATATTTTGACCACAGAAAATGGCCAAAATTGATTTTGCTACTATACTTTTATGTTTACTTGATGCTGCTACAGCTACAATTGCTTTTAAAATTCCTTAAAATGAAAGTATCACCTTTGACAAGTACCAAAGACAATAAACGCTTATATAGAAAACACATTAGCTTATACAATCATTTAATCAATCCATTATTACACCCTTTGGAAAGGTTTCAAGATAATGTGAAAACCAGAGACAGCTATGGTGGCCTGTGATTATGCAAATTTGAATATTCTGCAATCAGAGTATATATCTCCCCTCTACAACAATCTTAATTTGGTCATTTTGTTAACTTCCAACTTCCACAACACTAACATTTATGTGATTGATTTTTTTGGATCATTACCTACTGCACAATACAAGGATGATATATTTTAAATTGGATATAGCCATTGCAATGGCCTTGATGAGTCAATTTTATGAGGCCACAGTCCTGTGTTATCCCATCAAACACTACCTAAGTGCTGTTGTGAAATAAATTTGTAGACATGATTAAAGTCTATAATCAAGTCCACATTCATCATGGGAAATTACCATATATAACCTGAGTGAGCCAGATTCCATCAATTAAAAAAGACTTAAAAGCAAAGGCTCCCAGGGGCCTAGCCATTTCTGAGGAAAAGAAATTCTACCTGTGGACAGTAGCTTAAGCTTATCCGGGAAAATCCATCTTCCCCCTTTCCTGAGATCCTGCTCCTCAGATTTCAGACTTGCCTAGCCAGCAATTTTCAACTAGGTCTTTTTTTTACTCATACAGTCATGGAAATTTTTTTTCATTTTCAATTAAATTTAAGTGACTGTAACTCAATATTAAGGCAGACATTGCTCCAAATGGATTCTCTTTATTATGGATGAATTGAGGAGGTCATTATTTTCATAGCAGATAGGAGTAAGTTTTTAATCCAGTATGTTGCTCTATTTTTCTGAATCTTTCTTACTTTACTGTTTTAAAAGAAAAAAGAGAATGCAGATCTAGTGACAATCTACTTTTGTAAATCAACCTGCATTTGTAACTGAAAAAGAAGAAATATATTTTGCTGTTGCACATGAAAAACAAAATAAAACTCTAATTTGTGTCTAACTGGCACAAAATTGAAGCCCTTATATACAAATAAATGATATTGCCTATGGATCTATAAATGAATTTTAGAAGGCCTTAGGTTTAAGAAATGGAATTGCAGTATGAAATTATGTCATCAAAATAGAAGCAGACATGCTCACTACTTTGTTATTTGACAGTCTAAATAAGTCAGAAACAAAATTTTGTAACTTTCCTAGACAAAATTTCTTACAACTATTTCTTTATATTGATAGTCTATTGTCAAGTTTTAGTTCATCCTTAGCACTTATGAGAATATAGTTAATAGTTACATCCACATAGGCTTGAAAGGTAATTTGAAAATAAGGACCCAAAGGAATCAACATTTGAAACTAAATTCAGATTTTAATTTAACAGAAAGTAGTATTCATAACAAACTTTCAAGATGAGATGAAGTCATTTTAAAAAAACTCCACTGTAGAAATGTCCAACGTTTATTCACTTTCTTATTGGGAGGTCTTTTCTTGGTTATAACAATATGCACAAATAGCCATACTTTTTGAGATTTAAAGATTATAACCCAAAATTCAAACTTTTTAAAATATGTGCCAGGTACTATTGTAAAATATATTAATTTTAAGTATAAAGGACTAGTATCAATAGATACCTAAGAAATTATTACCATGTACTTGCAATAACAAACATGTGCTTTGATATTTTTATTATTATAAAAACTGAGTTTTCAGCTTAGCAGGGCTACGGTTGTAAAGATAAATTTGAATCTAGCAGTTCTTTAAACTTAAACTAAAAATCATGATATACATCAAAATGTCAAGCAAGTGAAAACTTTTCTGTGATATATACATATTTTCATGTAAACAAAAGCGAAGATCAAAAATGACATCTCTCTTGGCAACAGAAATACATAGATTAAAAAGGTTATTTTATTTCATGCTTCCATTGAATACAACTGGCATAAGCAGAGCAATAAGAATTAGAAAGTTCTTTACATTTGCCTCACATTCCCCAAGAAATTACATACAATCAAGAAATGCCCTAGAGAGATGTCTCTAGGACAAAGTAAATGTAAGAGTAATTAGACTTCGGAAAGTTAGGACTTTCCATTACTAAGTCACACCTTTCGTTCTACTGTGGAAGTGTGGTTTATCAGAATTTTTGCCAGTGAAAGAAAGTAAAGCTAACACTCGCAAGCTCCACACTAATATACATGGCAGCCAATTAGACACAATATGTAGTTTTTCCTCCTGATGTGCATTATCCATGCACTAGGAGACAGTAACTTCCAACACAAAACAAGCATCATGAGATAAAATAGACACTGCTTAATCTGATATATTGTCTAGAGATGATTTTTGGAAATGTGCCCCAGCGACCACATGAACCAGAATCGGGCAAAATGCTTGATAAAATAAGAATGTGTATTTCTGGCTCCAACCACAGACCCTCTGTAGGCCCAAGAATTATTTGCACTGTTCAGATCCCCCAAGGAATACATAAACACTTACTAAATTTTAACCACCACTACTACAGACTATCTGGGATTTTGCTTGACTTTCGCTTTTGACCAAAACTATTTCATTATATCTTTCATACTACTTATTTAGTGGCCAGAAGGAAAAACAAAAAAAGCGTAATTTCTGATTATGTCAGTCAGCAGTGATACTTAGTAGTGGTATTTTTCCCCCTCAAGAAAATACAGGGGAATAAGCAACATGCAGTTTCGCACCGAAGTTTCTTGAAGGTACACCATAGTTTTTTTTTTAAAGTTTACAAAATGTATACATAATAAAAATGTTCAAAATTATGTGTAAACTGTCGTCTGATCAAGATTGTCCAGTGTAAAGAAAACCACTGCTCAGTGCTGTGCTGAATTCTCACAAAGGCCCGCATGGTCTTCTTCACAAACACTGAGCATCCCAGCAGCCACTCCAGAGCTCTCAGCAAAGGAGGCACTACCTACTCAGCAGCATAAAGTACTTAAAACTGTTCATGAAACAAGAACGAAGCAAACAAAGCTCAGTTTCAACTCAAGCTACAAAAGGAGTTTCAAGATCTATCAATATACAAGATGAAAGCAGATGGTGCTGACTTTCTTGACAAAGTCGAACCTCAACTATCCTTTTTAATATCTACTTGAGATCCAGTTTATATTGACAATGGCAAGCAAAATACACTTCAGCATTATACTAGAGTCTACAATAGTGTTTATGTCCTACAAGTTCCCCGTGGAAGAACATTTTACCTGTGATTAATCTAAATTACAAATTAAAGAGGTAGGTGACTATCATCTGAAGGTGATTCCAAAGCAAATTGTTGAATGATGTACTTGAGTCCTAAGACTTCTTTAGCCTGAGAATGAATTCCCAAACAGTTGCAAATTACCTGAAGAGCAAGGTTTCACAGGTCTTCCCTGATGTCAACAACTTTCCAACATCCTAACGCCTGATACTATGACACAAATCTTCAGGCATTGAATTTTTAAAAACAGTAAATGAAATAAAATGTAAAGATGTAATACTGCAGAAAAAAGAGTAAAGCTCGAGTTAGCTGAGATCTTCAAATTTCTATACTCTCATGAGGAAAGCACATCAGAGTTGAATAAGACTTTAGAGATCAATCCAGCTCACTAGTTTAATGACTGAAGAAACAGACACGTTTTTTCCAGTGGCTCACAAAGCACTAAAATTCAGAAAAATGCTATAAATCTATGGATAAATTACAGAGTTAGGTCATAATGTGGCCCAGAGGCTACACTTTCAGCCCTTATGGCCTTAGTCTGCAGTCCCACCCTGTTGGCTATTTTATGAAGCGTGCCAGTGGTCACAGAGAAGCTGACCAAAGGGCTTGAATCACCCAGGGAAGCAGTCAGTCATCAAGAGAAAAATAAATTGAAACCTCAGGGCTTCCATACTAAAACTACCTCTAGGCACAGATCAGGGTTTATCTTCCCTTGCAAAAGAAGCATTTCTGAGTACGCTCACAAACTCCAGCTCTGCTGGAGCAAACACTGGGGCAACAATGCTACTCTGCCCAGAACATTTATAATGAACATAGCTGGACAATGAGAAATTCCAGGCCTGGAAGGGCAAGATCTATATGTACCTATCTTTAATTTCTCAATAACTGTCAGTCACTTGTTTTCCAAATCAAAAAAAATAAAAATAAAAAATAATCACCTTTTTCCTTTATTTTTACATTCATCATTTTTATTTGTACCTATTTTTATAATTTAGATTAAGTTCCACCCTAAAAGGTGGCTATAACTGATTTCATGTGGCCTATCACCAGATTTTTTGTATTACTTTGCTATCTTTTTGGTAATGAAAAATGAAGCTATTTTCAAAAAGAAGGTATTAGTTGTAAAACTTTTAGAAAATATGCAGCCTTCCCTCTTGACTACGAAACACCTGAGCTGAAAGAGGCATCTGTGCAGCAGTGAAACAGCACAGTCTCAGGATTTCAGAGATGTGCGGATCCACTAACCACTAAACCTGGGTAGGACTTTTAGTCCCTCTGAGATTTGCGGTCTTCATCTGAAAATGAAAAATGGCGTCTATCTCACCCTGGAGAGTAAAGAGATGCCTAGTGCCTGGCACACAATCGGTGTTCCTAAGTACTACTCCTTACCCTACTACACTGGTGAGAACCCTGAAGTAAAGCGAATTGCCACAACCCGCACCGGCAACCCTGTCCGCTGTGCTCCTCTCTGAAATTTGCACGGGTGCTCTGTCTCTTAGATTTTCCTCTATTGCTCTGAAAAGTTGCTACTGTGCTCAGAAAGTTTTATATTTTACATTCTTTTAAAATTGTACATGCAGACTAAACGTTTTAAAAATACTATTCCTAGAAATGACAATGCACATGCTTCCTGAAGCATTATTTCATGTATAAAAACAATTCAGAAAAATATGACTGAATTCATGTGTACATTGCTTCTTAAAGTGCACCAAAGCAAATAGTAATGACCTTTAAAATGTCATTAACCTCCTTGGGGTATTTTTTAAGTAAAAGTAAATATTTATTAACTAAGATGTATGAAAGGTTTTGGCTCCAATGTAATGGCAAAAAAAGCAGCAGTGGCTCCAGGAAAAAAAAAAATTGATAAGCTCAACTAAGACAACTTAGCAGCATACGAAACACCTACAATTCAAGGTAACTGCAGGCTCAATAAAGCAGAATCCTGATTCCTGCTACAAAAATAAAACCAGTCAACAAAACACACAAAGAGAACTATCTCCCCACGCTAAATCAAGGATTTTTCTTGAACCCTGGAGGTAACTTTTGTGAACATGTTCCTATCGTGTATCCTTGGTAACATGTCTACAACTAATTATCTTTCATTCTTTATACCACACACACACACACACACACACACAGAGTCTATAAAAAACAATAAAGTTTGAGTGAAGAAGCCATGTGAAAAAAATTTAAACTCAGTGAAGAACAATCATCACCTAAAATTTCAGATAGTTCCAATATTCACACCACTGTCCGATGTTCCCCACACACATAGACAGCACTGGGGCGGATTCGTCGCCTTGTGTGACCAGGGAGCCGTGGCAAAAACTTGAAGGATTTAGGCATCATTTCCAAGCAGGCGTCATGGAATTTCTTAATCCTCCAGTAGTAGATCAGTGGGTTCAATGCAGACTTGAGGTAGCAGAGCCAGAGTAGCCAGGTGCTAATCTCAAAAAAGTTGTGCTTATAGTAAAAGTGCTCACTGAATGTTGCCACAAGGCTGTAAGTGGTGAATGGGGCCCAGCAAACAATGAAAACAGCAAAGAGAATCAAAATGGTGGTGAAGGCACGTGTTTTAAAGCCCATATCAATGCTCATCTGGAATGGTCTCTGCAGACTCATGAGACCCAGCTTGCTGGCTTGGCTGAGGCATATACCTTCCGGGTAGCTATGGATCCTCAAGGCATTGTGTCGAAGGGTATTGAGTATGCCCATGAATGAGTACAGTATCACCAGGAAAGGTATGAAGAAAGAAATGAGGGAAATCAAAATCACATATGCCTGATACCCCGGATTGGTTGTGTACCCAAACACACACTGGGGGGCTCGGGAAGGTATCTGTAACTCAGGGTTTCCTACAGCCAAAGGAAAAGCTATACAAAAAGAAGTTGCCCAAGAAACTGCAATAAGAACCTTAGCCCTATATGGGTTTAATTTATCCTGCCTCTGGACAATAATAAGGAACCTATCAATGCTAATGATAAGCAGGATGGTGACTCCCTCTATCACAAACAACCAGAAAAACATAGCAGATAGCCTACAGAAGAATTTCCCAAAAATCCACCTGGTAGTAAGAATAGTTACCAGGGCGAAGGGCATGTTCAGCACTGCAAGCAACATGTCTGCAAAAGCCAGGCTGGCAAGGAGAATATTAATTGCAGATCGCATGGCAGCTTTTTGGTAAACCATGAGGCAAACAACCAAGTTCCCAAGAAAAGACACAAATAGAATAAATATCATGACAGCAGAAAGTATGATCTGGAGAGGCAAGTTTATGCTCTTAAAAACTGCTGGTGTTGGGGACACAGCTGTGCTATTCACTGTCAAGGAACTCAAACCAGTGGGAACCATGGTTTCAAAATTATATCTAAGTAGTGGACCAATACTGGAATGCTGGAATGGTGGAGGGACTGTCATATTCATGTAAGAGTTTTCATAGACTACAAATGTCGTGTTGGATGCCCCGGTATGGGAAGCTGTCAACACTGGTGAGAAGACCATGGTTTCAGGAGGATGGAAGGTGCAGGCAGAGATGTGGGAGTTCTTCAAGCATTTCAAGACAGAACAGCAGTATCAGGTTCCTCGGATGGACTTGGAAACACATTCTGGAAAATGGACAAGGAGTTCCATCTTCCACAGGAGTTCTTATGCCTGAAAACAAGCCCAAAACATGAAAGGTAAATGAGAAATGAACTTCATAAATAACATTAGACTTACCTTTGATCATGAAAAATCCCTTTTACTCATTAAAAACATTTGTCTCCAGTCTCGTCAGCACTAAAATAATGTTGTTCTGTTGTTTTGCTTTTAGTCAACCATGCCAAAAATTTCATGACATTCATATAAGAAATAAAACAGGATCTCAGAATGTATTACTGTCCCAAAGATAAAGGCTGTGATTTATTAACTTTCATTTTTAAATATACAGTAGTATAGTGCCTATCACTATTAATACATATTTTATTATCATATTCTCCTAACTGCTAATTTTTAAATAATTCTTTGATATACATTCTTACTCCATTTTTACATAAGCACAAAGCTGGTTGAAAAAATACCTTAAACTCAGCTTCTTGTTTAACACATGATAATTACACACTCCACATCCTACATTCTTATAAGTAGACCCTAGGGTATTTCCAGTTAAGGTCTGAAAATATTTCTTGTTTTCCTTTCCCCTTTGCTTCCTTTCCTTCCTTTGCTCTGTTATTCATTCCTTCCTCTCTTCCTTCTTTCTCCCTCCTTTCCTTTATTTTCTTATGTTTCTCTCAAAAGTTCCCAGATCAATCATCCTGGAAAAGTCACTTAGGAGAAGAAGAAAACGGGTTGCTCATATTTGCAAACATTCTTTTTCTAAAGCTCTCTTCTCTTCTCACACTCTCTCTTGTCTCCCGAGCCCATTCATTTTCATCCTTTCTTTTCTGATATGTACAATTCTGTCTTCTCTATTTCTTCCCCTGAAACTTCAGCTTATATTAACAATTTGACAGAACATGTTAACCAGATAATAAAGTTGGGGTTGGTAAAGAAGATGGCTAGAAAAATATTCAAGTGTGAAGAATCTCTTCCAGAAAACTTACAAAAATGTGTCTTGTCCCCAAAAGTTTATCTTCTTTCATGTATTCTTACCTCCAACTTCTTATGAATTTCTGCAGCCCTCAAGTTTTATGTAAAGGACTTTCTTAATCTACTATCTTACCAACCCATTTTGTGATATGAGTTCTTCTGCAAGTCTTCACTAGAGAGGTGACATCTTTACAAAGGACTTTCTATATTTCTGCGTAGATTCCTTCAATTCTTAAGAGACTAAAAAGGTAAATACACAGTAATTTAAAACAACAGTGTTCTCACAATCTGTCATTAACTTTTCGGGTAATGGCCAAAATTTCACCTTTTTGTTTCTTGCTATATGGGGAGATCATTTGTGAGCTTCAAGATTCAGCAGTGTAGCCAGATCACAGGCTGTCTACCGTATTTACATCTCTCTCCATTTATATCTCTACCTTTATGAAAATAGGTGATTTATTTATACAAAATTTCAATTTTACTACTTTTCATTTTACAGCTTCTTTATCCTATTGGATTTTATCGATCCTCACACAATCCTTTGGAAATGTGATCATACCTGCATAAGATGCCTCACTAAGCAAGTGGTTCTCAAACTTTATAAGCACAAAGGGGCCAGAGGGGAGAGAGCATAGACACTAAAAGGCTTTCCACCATGATCATACCAGTCTCTTTAGAAATACATAAGATACATGTTATTAAAAATAAACACTATGGGGGCTGGGGATTTAGCTCAGTGGCAAAAGCGCCTGCCTGGCAAGCGCAAGGTCATGAGTTCGGTTCCCGGTACCAGAGAAAAAACCAAAAATAAAAAAATAAAAAAATAAAATAAACACTATGCTTACTACATAAATCAGCCTCAATACAAGTCTGCCTCCAGAGAAAAATAGACAAATGGTATCTTAATCCTACTGTAACTGCTAAAAGTAAGTTTGACCAATTGTGTTAAAACATTTATTTAAAATTGTGTTTAAAAACAGCGTCATGCACCTTTACCATCCAATGTTTAAAAAAGTGGCTAATAACCAGGGAACTAAAACCAAACACTTAACAGTGTCTACCGAACAATCAGGAGGGATGAATATAGAGCCATATCTCCTACCCTGTCACTAAGATAAAATAAAAATGGATCAAAAAACTGAATACAAAAACAGAAACACCAAACCTGCTGAAAGACACAATAGACAAGACTGGGTGCATTCAAAGCGACATGGCTGTAAACCGAAAGATACAACAGAGAAAACACTTGAAGACACAGACATATACAAGCACTTTATGACAGAACTCCAACTGCACAAGAACACCAAGAATCAACAAATAGGATTATATTAAGCCAAAAAGCTCTGCATAGCAAAGAAAACAATCAACAGAGTAAAAAGAGAACTTGCAGAATGAGAAAAAAATTTTGCCAGAGGCTCCTCTGATAGAGACTAATATCTAGACTAGATAAAGAACAAAATAGAGCCCACAAATGACCTAATCAAAAAAAAATGGGCAAAGGAAATGAATAGATACTTCTTGAAAAAAGTACAAATGGTAATGAAGTACATGAAAAAATGTTCCGCATCTTGCCCTTGCCCATAAGAGAAATGCAAATGCAAACAACTCTGAGAGTCCATCTTGCTCCAGTAACAATGGCTATCATCGAGGACACAAAAACAACAAATGCTGACAGGGTGTGGAGAAAAATGGTGCCCTTCTGCAGTGCTGCTAGGAATGCAAACTAGTAAAACCATTATGAAAATCGGTATGCAGACGCTTCAAAAAGAACTAAAAGTAGACATTCTACATGACACAGCTATATTTCTCCTGAGTATTGTTCCAAAAGAGTTAAAGCTATCTTACTACAGCGATTCATTCATATCCAGAATTATAGCAGTGTGATTAACAGTAGCAAAATACCAGAAATAATCTAGATATCCAAAAGAAAATAATTTATACTCAATACTTCCAGCAAAACATGCTCTGAGGAAACTGAAACATCCTGTAGCCCCTTAGAGAAGCTCTGTGCACCAGTCACCACAGGAAGCATGGGGAAGTTAAAAAGAGGAACTACTCAAAATCTGGGCCACCAGGACCCACTCCACACCTAGGTCTCCTTTCCGAGTCATCGCATGAAAATACACTGATCCATTTAAGAAGCCCACATCTATGGCACAACTAAACCTGATAAGCACCAAACTCAAAAGTAACAGAGCAGGGCTGACAACAGTGAGATTGAGTGTATGTACAAACATTCATTGTCAGAACCTAGCTCATTCTCCATCCTCTTCCCAGACTGTCAGAGATCAGGCACCTGCTGCCCATGCAGGAGACTGAAGAGTTCACTAGTCAAGTAACTAAACCGCATTAGAGCAAAGACTAGATAGTAACATTTGATGGTACCCCAAGAAAAGTGCCAGCTTTATGCCTAGTCACCCTGTACAACAGAAACCCAACCCTGTGAAACCCAGCCTTCAACACAGAGCTTCTAAATAGTTTCAGTGTCTCAGTGTTTGATTTCTCAAAAATAAAATTTATGAAAGGTTTACGCAAAAGCAATTTTGTAGCTTAATATTAAAGAAAAGAAATGGAACGCATATCAGGGACGATAGCATGCACAAACAGAATAACCCCTTTGCCCTTGTCACTGTAGGGTGCTCTGTACTCCTTGCCCTTTTACTTCACTGGACTGTAACTTCTTTACCTCTTTTTTTTACTGAGAAGTGTAGTGACCAAAGTAGTGCTTTTCAAAGCTCATCGTAGCTACTTTAGAAAATTCTTTCCTCATGATACTTCTCTTCAAACACCATTATGATATGATGTATCTTTGAATTATATGCAAGACTAAATAAAAGCTTTATACTTAAAATTTATATTTCCAAAGGAAATGGAATAGCAGCATGAGGGCAGAAACAATTAGCTTAGGTTGATTATATAACAGTCCTGACGTTAAGTCTAATCTAGACTAGCTTTTACATGCCATTTGCTGGAAATGCTTACTACATTTTCCAGGAAAAATTTAACATTATGCTTGAGGTGTGTATATATGTTCATACATTCACTTGCATATGTATAGATACGCAGCACATAAATAAGCAACATAAAATTCATATATGGCAGAAGTCATTGGATTTATACTTTGTCTCTTATAGTATCCACAGAAACAACATAAGGATTTATCAGATTAACGATATTAAGTCAAGTGTTTTCTGTTTGCAGTAAGCAAGAATGTCATTATGGGGACTATAGTGGCCAGAACAGGCAGTGGAGGTTGTAGTACTCTGCAAGTCCTCTCCCCTCTCAGTTCTTTCTGCTACTACAGTGCTTTAGATTATACTTCCCTACAAGGAACAGATTGATTTTTATTAATCTTATTTTCTTCTATGGCTACTATGTGTTGTCACAGTCCAAGAAATACTTGGAAAATTAAACTCCTTTGTGCTATGTCTTATGAGATCAGGGATGTTTATTTATTCATTTTAACATTACTTATGATATATACACATAATTTTAAATAATCAAATAAGTTTTAAAATGATAAACTTTCCTGCTTTTAAAAGTACTCATTTTTAATTAGTTGAAAGTTGTCTTAGTTACTTCCTCATTGCTAGAACAAAATACTGGATACCCACAAGTTAAAGGCAAAAAGGTTTATATTTTAGCTCACAGTTTGTAGAGGTTTCAGAGCATAGTCAGCTCTAAGGCAAGGCAGCATGGCAGAGGGCATGGAAGAAGGCATGGTAGGCAGAAGCAGCAGCACAGAGCCTCCCATTCTCCTTTTATTCCATCTAGGTTACAAGCCTATTGGTTGGTGCCACCTACACTCAGCGTGGGCCTTCCCATTATCCACCCCAAGAACTATGCTTGATGTAGACCACTATGAAGCAGCCCCAAGCAGGATTTAATTAACTGGCTTTTCATGTTCACTTGTGAATCTGTCCAAGGCTTAGGCTCCTTGTCTGGAAATGGGTGGCGGACTCATAGTGAGTGAACTTCTGTGAGTCATTAATCCCTACTAAAACCTGTAATGGCAGATGAAGCTGGAAAACCTCAAAGGATAAAAGAAGATCACAGCCAAGGACACCTGGATCAGATCTCAACTAGAGAAAGACTATAGCCTCAGGCATCTCACTTCTGGGTGGATTAACTTAATACCTTACTTAGAGAAGTCCTTGAGTGGTTCTGCCCTTCTTGAGTACTCCCCTCCCTTCTTTTGATAACCAAATAAATATAGGCCACCCAGAGAAGGTCTTGGTCTTAGCCCTAAGAGAATCTCAAATTCTGTTAGAGGGCTTTGTTCCTCCTGGAGCCCTGAAATCATTCCATTTGCCTCCTTTTATTTAGCTTTCGCAGTACATTCGTTCAGGAAATCAGGGACATGATTAGCCCACAATAACTAAGGGATATTTTTAACCCTATATATGCTAAAACAGGCAGTGGACCAATCCAGTCTCACATCCTTAATCCGTATCACACAAGCATAATCCAGCCACCTCCCAAAAGCCCCACCTATGGATGCATGAGGCTCTGGGGAGACATTTAGATACAAACCATTAAAAAGGTTTTTCTATGAGTGTTCTGCAAGATGAACAAACATTTCTAATAAATTTTAACTTGATAAACGAGTGATGTCTCACAATACTAGTAAGGGATGCCAAAGATCACACGAAGACAGCTGAACCAATTCTCCTTCTCCCTCCCACTCTCTCTCTCTTCCTCTCTGCCCACTCTGTGGGATTATGCGTGATCATCTCCCAGCAGCAAGAGCTCATGAAGGACATCTCATTTGACAAGAAAGAGAAGAAAAAAATAGAGGAAGCCCTCACTTCAAATGAGACTAGAGGGAAGTGTAAAATGTGGGCAACAGTGAATGTTTTGTAGAAAAGCACCACCCAAATAAGGCTATACCAGGGTGAGCAATGAGTCTGTTTAATGACAATAAAATGCCAAATTTCTGCAAAATCCTCAAAAGGGTTTGAAAAAAGCAAAGTGTTACTGGGCCGGCTCCTTGTTATAGTTCACAAAAAAGAAAAAGATTTCATTGAGCCAACAGACAGAGGTGATTTCAATAGTGATCCTGACAGCTGTCCTACACAATAACCCTCCCCTTCGTTCCCTCACACGAACCACAAAGGCATTCAAAGATAAGTGCAGGTAAATGCATCTTTCTTTACATCTTTGTATTTTAGTTATTATTTAGTATCATACTACAGTATTATAATCATTTTATATGAATACTGGGTTGTGGAACTAGTCATCTGAGTTTCCATTATTCCTTATGGGAAAATTTGCTTGGATATGCAAGTGCTCTGGATTACAAGCATGCTTCCACAACAAATTATGCTCACAAACAAAGGTTTTACTGCAGTCTTTACATATTAAAAAAAGAAAATTGCCAATTTTAGTTTATTAATTGTATATTAACACCTAATTTCCTACAATAGACAGGGGGTTAACTGCAATCCCCCTTCCCAACTTTCTCTTTCCTTTGTACTACCAAAGATTTTATTTGAAAATTTTTAGTTACACCAGAAGTTAGAATTTGCATTAATGTATATATGTATATTGCGTATTTAGAGATAAGCCTATAGTAGATTACTTTAATTTCTTGTACAAATTTTGGGATTCCTAGAATTAATAATATAGTCATTATCGTTTTTCAAAACAACCATCCATTTGTCTTCACCAAGTCCACTAGATACATTTTATACCTAATAGTATTACATTTTAAATGGTCCATCTATTAACTCCATTTTTGTTTTGGACTCATGCCTTTTTTCCTCCTGTCCTTCCCGGGAAATAATCAGAATTTCTGGAGATGTTGGATATGGCTATGTATTAACATTCATTCATTCCTGAAGACCCAAAATAGTATGTGTTCCACCATTCAGAATGGATATGTAAACAAATAAAGAGGAATAAAGTTTGGGCTCAAATCCAACTCTCAGTCATACCAGAACTCATGCCATACTTGTCTTCCAATTCTGAAACACAGACCTGAAACAGACCAGATTCCCTCACCAGTTGCCTTATCTATGGATTATGAACTATAATGGTAGGAAAGGTAAAGTGGAAACCTGTAGGACTACTTCCACCAATAAAAATAGTAAAACAGAAGCAACATTTCATTCCTACAGAGACTAAAAAGATTAGGATCACCACCAAGGACTTGAAGAATGAAGATCATTCCAACCCACCTCTGCATTCAATTTGTCTATCTGATCGTGTAGAACAAAGACAGATTTGGAGGAATGCAGATGCCATCTTTGATATGGGTTTATAGCTAGAGCAAACCAACATATTCCTTGGCATATGGCACACAGCTATTGATCTGTTAAATTCTGCCTTTTTCTATATGTTACCAAATACTATCTAAAATTGTTTGCTTTTACTGGTACTCTATTACTCAGGACTCTGTCGGCTATGCCGTGCATTGACATCATGGAGTGCACAAGGCTCCTGACTGACCCTCCATTTCACAGAATGTCATGCTGTCCACTACATGCTGACTGAACAGTAAGTAGAAACCACCTTATATATCTTGGTAAGATACATGTATGCCACAGGGTGGGAAAAGATTTCTGTAATAATTCAAAAGCATGCCATCTTTCTAAGATTTCTAGGGATCTAGTAATATGTTGAGATTTCCTTTCCAAAGTAATAGCTGGTTTACCTTACCTCTAAAACATGAGGCACAGAATTCGATAAAAACTTTTTTTTAGATTTTGGAGGCAATATGCACCTCACTTTGATACGTTATTCTGACCCACTTACCATGTAATTTGAAAAGCTGGCAGGTGTGAGGATAACTACAGTAATAAGAGAAGACTCAGAAACAGGTCTACACTGCTACGAAAGCTGCTCCGCCACCTGGCCTATAAGAGTCAAGAGATTCACTGAAATGTTAAATGTCTGTGGCAGAGAGGGATTCTGTATCGCATCTGGTAGAGACCTATGGGTGAATCATAGCACAGACCTTTAAAATTTCAGAACAAAACTATGGAAGACAAGCCTTCCACATCATCTTAGCTTTGCTTGACCTTGGAAGCCATAAGACTGAGTGTACACAGGACGTTTAACCCTTAAGTGGAAGCTTTATACATAAAAACAGGCTAGTAGGTCCTGTGCATTCAGAGGGTAACATAAACAAGAGGCTCACGTTTCCACAGCTCTTATTCTTACTACACTGATCCTCTATACTTCACCTGTGGCCTCGCTGAGTTCCTTGTGACCAGTTACTAAAGAAAAAACCTCAGGCCTGATTATAGATGGTGCTATACAAAATGTTGGTGCCACTCAAGAGTGAAGACCTGTAGCACAACAGCCCCACTCAGGAATCTGAAGGCCATGGAAAGGACCTCCCACTGGGCAAAACTTTGAATGATAGACTTGGCTGTTCATGTTTTGAAGGACATAAGTCAGAGTTGCAAAAGTACACTTGCTCATGGACAGTGGCTAATGGCTTGGCTAGTTGATCATGCAAATGTTCACCAAACAGTAGTCTTAGAGAGAAGCAACTTCATAATTAGCTAAATGAGAAGATTCACTTCATGGAGATGAATTAGTTTCATTCCTTAGTCACTCACTCCTGTCCTTCACCAAAGGGCTTCCCTTGGTCTGGAAGAAGGGAAGGAGGATGTACACGGGCTCAGCAACAACTCCCACTTACCCAAACCAACCTAGCTACTGAGTACTCCACCTTATTAGAGAACAAAGCTCAATTTATTGGATATGGTATCATCTCCTGAGGACAACAGCCTGTCATCTGATTACAAGTACTACTTCCACTACTGGAGGCTTTGTTCTTATTGGAATACACCCACATCTTGGATAAATTTATAAAAGTAAACCATCAAGCATAATGTCAGTATGTTTAGTATCCTGTGACTTCGCCTTTCATACAATAGCCTATGTTTATGAAAGAAAAATAATCAGGAAGCTAATAGCATCACTGTAGTTACACTTTTGGAATAAAGAATAAGGACTCAAAAACATTTAGAATTCTGTTTGTGATATGGTTGGGCCTGATGGTATACACCTATAATCTCAACATACAGGAGACCGAGCAGGAGGATTGCTCAGTTTGAGGAGAGCTTGGACTACACAGTGAGTTCAGGGCCAGCTTGAACTATAGGGAAATCCCATCTCAAAAAAAAAAAACCAAGAAAAGAATTTTGTTTTTTAACTACCTAGAAGCATAATGAAACAGATATATCCTGATGTGTTTTACCTAAAGAAGGAATTTTTATTCTTAAAGAAAATAACTTTTTTCTCCAGTGTGGTTATGCAGTACAAAAAAAGAGTTACTCTAAACTCTTTGATGTTAGATTTTTAAAATTTCACTGCAACTCTAAGACTACTATTATTATTCCCATCATAAGGATAAGAAAATCGACACACAAGGAGTCAAGTGATTTGCACCAGGTCACATAACTTATAGAGGGTAAAGTTGGGATTTAACCCGAGGAAGTCTGGTCTTAGCCACTATGCTATCATATGAAATTGAGACTAGCATACAGAAATGTCACAGGTACAAGAAAAATATAGCCCTATTTTGTTTGCATTTATATATCACAAATATTTTCAAAGACATATTGGTAAATTTAAAAAGAAGTTATAATAAATTTAAATGATTAAGAAATAAATCAAGCTTATTTCTATATTTTTATGAAGATATGCATGTAAATATTAGGCTTGGTGCCTTGATTATAAAAGTCTAGGTCTGCCAAGAAATGTATGACATATGGAATCCAAATATGCACGTAATTAAAATATTCCTTTTTTGCTTCCAAAAATGAGATTCAATAAAAAGAATCTTAACGGTGCTAAATTTGCTGTTTCCAAGTATAGATCGTACCGATATCTTCTCAAAACTTCCAAAGAGATTAGTTTTCACATAACTATGAGTGGCTAAATTTGTATTTCCTCAGGAAAACAGAACTACTAAGTGGCTATGCAGCCTGTGAACTCCAGTCTTTGGTCACAGTGTTAAGAGTTCTTGGTTGTTTTCTTTATAAGCAATTTAATTTGAATCATTTCTGCACATTGCTCTCCTTTAAAAATCTGTGGAAATCCCTTAACACATAAAATCTACCAACTTACACAAATGCTGTGAAACTGTATGATCAATATCAAGCTTTTCCTCATATCATCTTACTATAAAGATTTCAAAAGCATTTCAGAGAAAATACATCCAGGCAATAATAGTCTTCAATGTTTTATTTACTGAGATATGTAGATGAGCTTTTTGGACTCCCAAAGGTCCTCATCTCAAAAATGTAGATATGAAATCACACCATACAATGCTTGTGAGAAGTATAGGTAAAAGTTGATTACAAATATAAAATACTACCCAGAAAACCATTATAGTCATAGTCTTATGCACTACTGTTGTTAGTACAAACTGGTGCAGCTTTTTGATGAGTAACCAGGCAATATTTTTAATACTAAAACTACTTAGATATTGTTTAAAATTCTACATTATAGAAAAAAATGGCACAAACATGCAGATAAAAATGTTCTCTATCACATTATTCCACAGGGCAAACCTAGAGATCTAAATCTCATCACTTAGACAACAGTGAAATGAATCATGGCACACACATACTAGGAATACTGTGCAGCTCTAAGAAACAAGTTTATCTGCAGTACGTACTGATATCAGAGAATGTTCATTTTGCACTGAGAGAAAACAATCTGCAGAATACCATGCAGTATGGTCCCATTACTGCATATGTAGATATGGGTAATTACGTGTGTATGTGTGTATATATATGCATAAATCAACAGAAAAGTATCGTAATATACACCAAACTGACAGAAAGGATTTATTTTCTGATACCAAATTAAGGAAGCAAAACAGATTTCCTTATTGATTTCTGCTTTTGTAAATTTTTTTCACATTAAGCCAATACTGATCTTTATTATTCCATCACACTTTTTTCCTACTGTTCCCTGTGTAAAATTTCTTGAGAATATAGGCCACAATTTGTAACCTACCAGGCCCGTCACAAAGCCGTGCACTCTAGAGATGCTTAAATGCAATAGCCATTCATTTGTACCACCTTCCCTTTAAATATTGAGACCAGGATGAGAAATAAACAATACTAAGGACCTTCTCTCCAAGTGGCCCACCAAAGGGGTTGGGCTCAAGCTTCTTAGAGCTCACCACAGCCTTTCCACTGTTCCCAGCCTCAGCACAACCCTCCTAAATTGCTGTTGTCCCTGTACATGTTCTAAAGGTTGGTCTTGACCCAGCTGTTGAGAAGGATCCAGCCACACCACTTAAAAAAAAAAAAAAAATGCATGTCTACAACTTTTTGCTCCCTTAACAAGTTAAGTGATCACACAATTGACTGTCAGCAAGGATCAGGAAAGAAGTAGGAAAAAACCCTCAAGTTTTCTGCAGATTCATTATTGACAATACAATAAAACAGGTAGGAATTTGAAATACCGGCCTTCCTCATCAGACTCTCTACTTTGTCTTGAACAAACTGAAAGTCTAACAGAAAGGAGAGTTCGCATTTTGGCTTAGGAACATCTCTCTCACTCTGGGCCACAGGCTATGCTTGAGGAGGAAGGTGTCACATTATCGTCCCTCTGTGTTATCTGCCTTACTATCAGCCAAGAAGAGTGTCACTTGGCCCCGAAGGCTTAGTCTCTCCTTCCATTATCTTTCCTCTGATTCAGGACAGA
Source organism: Chinchilla lanigera (assembly GCF_000276665.1). NCBI lineage: Eukaryota > Metazoa > Chordata > Mammalia > Rodentia > Chinchillidae > Chinchilla > Chinchilla lanigera. Next base: position 22,788,592 of record NW_004955411.1, read on the forward strand.
AAGAAAACTGAAAAGTAAAAGAAAAAAGAGAAGATGTATCACACACTAAATCTATATTCCTTGCCTATTCATTTGGTCCATATTACATGTCTGGGGTTTCTAATTAAGAAGGGGAATGCTAGACAAAGGACACAGAAGTATGGAAGAAATCCTATTCTGAGTGTACTTCTGAATTCTTTATGAGGAAGAACTAGAAATAAAAAAGCAGCCCAAATTTCTTCTCTACTTCATTAAAAACAAAGCAATCATTTTTTATTGAGCAATTTGTTTTACAATTAATAATGAATGGCTCATAAAGAAATTAACATCACTATAGCAATGTCCATGATTTTTTAGCTACATGCTGCTATTCTTCTGTTTATCTATAGATGAGTAAAAGGCTTTGAACAAATTAACCCCAAAAAGTTCAATAATACAAGGAAATAAGATCGGGAAGAGGAGGGCTTATTTTAAATTATTTTACTTAATTAAGATTTTCAAAAATTTTGTTAGTGAATGTTGAACCCAGGGTCTCACATATGTTAAGCACACACTCTACTACTGAGATACACCTCTCTGAAAATTATTTCTATAAAAAGCAAATCATCATTGCATCAAAATTTCACTGTTTTCTTACATATCTCAAACTTTAAAACCTGCACTCAATAAAGCATAAGAGGAAAATTATCTGTGCATATTTGTAAACTATAGGTATTGTTCTATTTATAACATGTTTCATTCTGAATACATTTCTAATTTCAACAAGAATAGTCATTAGAAAGAATTTTTTCACTAATGTTCAAAGGAACATTTAGTTGTCTCATGGACATTTTAAAATTTAGATTATTAAGTATGAGGATTTATTTGTATTCATGTTACTTTTCCTAATAAATACGAAGAAATAAAACTAAATGTCAGCAAGCGGTGAGTTTCAAAGGCAAAATGTCCTAAGTGACTTCTGATAATTAAAACTTAAACTCAAGTGCTAAGAAAGGTCAGCATTTAATACAAGATTGAATTAATTATCCTTAAAAACTAGGAAAAATATTTTAAGTGGTTAATACAAGATCAATCTGTAACTTTCTAAAGAAATGCAAAAAGCAAAAGGAAAACCTCCCAGGGGTACTGGTTTTGTTCATATTCCCTCTGTTGCCCATTTCTGTTTCTTATCCTTCAGCTCACATTCATTAGGTCCTGCTAAGAATCTTTACTTGCCTTGAAACTACTACTGGGGAAAACCAGGTCAATTTCATTTCATTGGCCTTTTTTGTTGTTCACAGACACTTAGTGCCACTGATATTTTTCAAGAATGTTCAACTGTAAATTTAACATCTAGTAGGAAATACCAAGTCCTACTAGATAATGAACTCAAAATCTTATGATAATCATAAGGCGTCTTGTATCTATAACTGCTCTATTAAAACCTGAGTATCTCCTTTATTGCAGTCTGTTTTCTGTGACAATCCCAGAATACTTGAGTAATTTTGAGTAATACTTGAGGGTAATTTGTAAAAGAGGCTAATTTTGGCTCATGGTTCTGGAGGCTTGGCAGTCCAGCAAGGGCTTCATACCGCTGTGTGGTGGAAAGCAGAAGGGCATGCAGGCCTCTGAGAGACTTAACCACTTTCATGGGTTACTAACCCAGACTGGCTCCTCTGGTAAGACACAGCATAGCCTTTCATGGGGTAAGTTCCCTTGAGACCTGAAGACCCCCTTTTAGGGGGTCCACCATCGCTCAACGACACTACGCTGGAGACTAAGCCTCAACATGAATTTTGGTGGTAGCAAACAGCATTTGGACCGCAATATCAGATATAAACTATTTGCCTGGAGCAAGGGGGGAAACATTTGTTTTTTACACCTAAGTGAGACATGGGCACTCAAAGTGAAATCCACATGCTTATTAAAAGCCATACAATTTAGTCCAGTTTTAAGAAACAACAGAATAGGTAATTTGAGAAATTATTTGAACTTTTATTTCCTATTTCCATTTTGCTTTTTATTTCTGTGTATATTTATACATACATATACACACACATATATATATACACATAGTTTTTGTATAAGAAAAACTATGTGGTATCTGAACTTGTGTATCTGACTTATTTGACATTACGTTCTCAACTTGCACGCATTTACCTATGAACACCTCAAATTTATCTTTCTTAACAGCTGTACTTCACTGTGTATGGATAACAATTTTTCCTTATCTATTCATCTGCTGGAGGGTATATAAACTACTTCCAAGATCTAGCTATTATAATTTGTGCTATCAACACGGGTATGCTGATTTTAACTCTTTGAGGAAGACAACTATTTTTAGTTTTTTGAGGAATCTTCACACTGATATCCATAGTGGTTGCACCAGTTTACATCCCTATCAAGAGTTCCCTTTACTCCACATCCTTGCCAGCATTTGTTATTAGGTATTTTGATGACAGCCATCCTTTCTGGAGTAAGGTGGTCTTGAGGTAGTTTTAATTTGCATTTCTTTTTTTTGTTTGTTTTTTGTTTTTTTTTTCTGGTACCAGGAATCGAACTCATGGCCTTGCGCTTGCCAGGCAGGCCCTGTGCCGCTGAGCTAAATCCCCAGCCCCTAATTTGCATTTCTTAATGGCCTGTGTTATTGAACACATTTTCACGTATTTATAGGCCATCTAAACTTCTGTAAGAACTGTCTCTTCATTTCAGTTGCCCATTTTTTTATTGGAGCCTAAATTTTGGAGATTTGAGATTGAGATAGATGATAGATTAGATAGATAAGATGATAGATAGACAGATAGAAAGATAGACAGGTAGAGTCCTCTGTCCAAGGGACAGCAAGTAAAAACATTTTTCCCATTCTGTAGGTTGTCTCTTCACTCTGTTGTTTCCTTTGCTGTGCAGAAGCCATTTAATTTGACATGACCCCATTTATTGATTTTCATTATTTCTTGTGCCACTGGGGTTCTAGTCAAAGTCTTTGCCTATGCCCATGTTATCAAGAGTTATACCTATTTTATCTTCCAGCAGATTGTTTCTGTATTTTTGTTTTTGGTTTTTGTAGGTTTTGGGTCCCCCCCCCCCACACCCTTTGTCAACGATCAAATAGCTATATGAGCCTAGAATTGTCTCTGCTTCTTCTGTTCTATTCCATCGACCCACATGACTCTTTTTGTGCCAGGACCGTGCTATTTTAATCACCGTAGCTTTTTACTATAACTTCAAGTCTAGGGTTGTGATGCCATCTGCTTTTTCTTGCTCGGGATTCCTTTTGCTATTCTACATCTCTTCTTATACCATATGAATTTTAGGATTGTTTTCTCTACATTTTGAGAAATGTTGTTGGTATTTTAATTGGGGTTGCATTAAATCTGTGTATCAGTTTTGGAAGTACAACCATTTTGATTATATTGGTTCTGCCAACCTAGAAACAAAGGATATCTTTCCTTTTCCTATGTCCTCCTTGACTTCCTTTTTCAGAGTGGTGTACTTTTCACTGCAGAGGTCTTTTCCTTCTTTGGTTAAGCATTCAGTTTTTTTGATACTGTTGTGAATGGTACTGCTTTCCCAATTTCTTTTTCAGAGAGTTCACTGTTAGTGTAGAGGAGTGTTCTCAATTCTTGCATTTGGGTCTTGCTATATAGTTGAATTTGGTTACTAGGTCTAGGAGTTATTTGGTGGGGTTTCCTGGGTCTTATAACTATCATCTGCAAAGAATGATCATCTGACTTCATCCTTTCATATACATACCCTCTTTTCTTTCCCTTGCCTGACTGTTCTGGCTAATGTTTCAAGGACTATATTGAACAAGAGTGATGATAATCGACATTTTTGTCCCTTATTTTAGAGGAAAAACTTTCAGTTTTGCCCCATTTAATATGATGTTGGTAGTAAATTGGTCATAAGTCATTCTTAGGAGTTTGAGATAAGGTCCTTCTGTACCTATTTTCTTCAGGGTTTTTATCATGAATGGATGTTGCATTTTGTCAAAGGCTCTTTCTCCGTCTACTGAGATGATCATATGACTTTTGTCCTTACTTATGTTTATGTGACAGATCACATTTGTTGATTAGTATATGCTGAACCATCCTTGCATCTTTGGGATGAAGCTTACACGGCTGTGGTATACTATCTTTTTGATTCTTTGCTGCACTTTGTTTGCCAGTATCTTGTTAAGGATTTTTGTATCTATGTTCACTAGAGAGACTGACCTATATCTACGTTCACTAGAGAGACTGGCCTAGTTCTTTTTCTTTTTTGGTTTGATTCTTGTCCAGTTTAAGGATCAAGATAATGTCAGCTTCTGAAAATGATTTTGGAAGTACTCCTTCCCTCTTGATTTCCTTAAAGAATCTAAGGACTATTGATGTTAGAGCTGAGCTAAGTTCTTGTAGAATTCAGCTGTGAATCCATCAGGCCCTGGACTTTTCTTAGTTGGTAGTGTTTTTATTACTGCTCCAATTTTATTATGTTACTATACTGTTCAAGATTTTTAAATCTTGGTTCAGTTTTAGTAATTCACATGTATCCATTTCTTTTGAGTTCTCCAGTTTTCTGTCATTTAGTTTGTGAAAAAATTCCTACTAATTTTCCAGATTTTAGCTGCATCTGTTACAGTTTCACCTTTTTCACTTCATTGCATTGATTTGTGTCTTCTTCTTTTTCTGTAAGACTGGCTAAGATTGTAAGATTTTGTTCACTCTTTCAAAGAACCAGCTCTGTGATTCACTGATTCTTGGTATTGTCTTTTTAGTCTCCATTTCACTGATTTGTACTCTGATCTTTTTAATTCCCTTCCTTCTGAAGGCTGCAGGTTGCAGGAAGCACCCTCCCTTGTTCCAGCGGCACTCTGTATACAGCTCCAGGTTAGTACCGTGTTACACTGACAGTAATCTCCCCAGTGACAAGGCACTTATTACAAACGTTTCATTAGGTCTTCTTCCAAGATCAGATAATGTCTTTTTTTCAAAGCTCAGCAACATAGGTTTATTTTATTATATTCCATAAATGTAACTACGCACCTAGTAAAATACTCATCTCAGGGTGAATCCCTTTAATGAAGTAACAGAAATGACTGTATTTTTCATGATTTAAGATAAGTTCTGCCTTAAAGAGAAAAGCTACCAACAGGAGAGAACATTTCCTCTTTCTAAACAATGATTTCTACTTCCCATTTTTCCACACATATTCCAAATTCTGATAACTCTTTAAGGATGTTTCGATCTAAATGACAAATACTTTAGGGACTTGTCAACCCAATAAAACATGACTCAGTTGGTTTAAGTACTAATTATGGAAAACAAAAAAATAGAAAAATGCTTTCATGTTAGGCAATAAGAGTGGTAGATACTGCATATATAACAATTTTATACACACACATGTACAACTATATACACGTGTTAATGGTGTTGGAATGTGGGTGTTTTCCAGATTTTTAAAGTGCTCTTATTACTTTAGTAAAAAATTATTTGAATTCTAAAGAGTAGTTTGTGTTTGAAAGAAAGCATAAAACAATACATCACTGAAATTCTGACATGGTACAACTTAAGCCTGTAAGAATTACTCTTTATAGCTAAGTGACCCAGTAACAGTGACATTAGTACCTGAATTTAAACACCTCTTCACTAAACATATTTCAACAAGTACAATTAATTTCCCTGGCTCCTTTAAATTACGCTACAGTGTCATGACCGATGCATATCAAGTGTGTAGGACATAGGGCTGAAGGATGCAGCTACACTGCTGGTCTGCTACTGCACAGGGGGCTGGAGTAAGACGGGGTCTCACTGTAGAGCCCATCTTGGTATCAAATTCTTGGCTATATTCTTGCCTCAGCATCCTGAGTGCTGGACTTACAGGTGTGCACAGCCACACCTGGCTCACTGCACATTTTGAGAGCTTCCAAAACAGAAAGACAAGTTCTGAATTGTTTCCCTTGATGGGATACATGGTTTTCTCTAGGGGTTAGTAAACTCTTAGTGAAACCACGCTGGAGCACAACCACTTCTGGGAGTTTCCTATGCCTCCCAATCCACTTTCACAGGATAAAGGGGAGAAATGTTGGTGGCTGGTTTGACCCAACTTTCACCGCCCGTCAAGCTAGTCCAACCTCTGCATCCAATTGCTTCTCTAACTTGCAGTGCCTTCGGGTTCTGCTCTCACGGATGATTTTACTTTCCGTGGTACAAGCTGCAGGTGCTCTTGGAAAGCCTTCATGACACTATGTTTCTTTCCTTTTTTTCTTGTATCTTCTCTCTGATTTCACCCACATTCTCTGATTTGAATGAAAGGATAACCCTTTAATACGAAGCCAGCTGATACATTTGTTCCTTCTTCCTTGCCTCTCGCAAAAATTAGCAAGCCTGCTTTATCATTCAGGAACTTGCTATTTGAAGTGTGGTCCATGGGCCAGCTTGTTAGAAATCATGCTCCAAATCTACAAACCAGAATCTTCATTTTTAACAAGATCCTGAGGTGATTTTGGAAGATAAGTGCACATTAAATAGAAGAAGTGATGTAAGGATCTCTGGCTAAGTTGTTTTCAGTTGTCAAATGTCTACAGCTTTAGAGATCTAATACTATTTATTTTAACCTAAGGAAAAGTTAAACACTATGCCTTGCCTTCACCTTGCCAGGAACCATAGTAATTACTGATAAGAGTCTAGCGGTAGAGGGGCTGGGGATTTAGCTCAGCGGCAAAAGCGCCTGCCTGGCAAGCGCAACGTCGTGAGTTCGGTTCCCAGTACCGGAGAAAAACCAAAACAAAAACAAACAAAAAAAAGAGTCTAGCGGTAGAGATAGACCATGAAGCTGGGTGGGCTGCCCACCTGTGTCCCTGGGAGTGTTTGATGTATACATCAAATATGCAGAAACTGGGGAAATTTAGGGGAAACAGAAAAAATAATTTCTCACTGATTTGTTCACAGTTGCACTAGTTCTTAGGTAAATACTGTGGAAATGCAAAAAACCTTTAATTCATATGTGCATATAAAATAATTTTTCACAAAAAATCTTCAGACAGACATATTTAATTAATTTTAAATCAATTATGGAATCTTTTTGCTCTAACTTAAATATATCTTCCCCAGATTTAGAATAAAATCTATGTATTAGAATCTCAACCAGACCCTAAGCCAACTAAGATGCATTTTTTTCAACTAAACATTTTCTTCTGAGATAATGGAAGATTCAGATACAGTTATAAGAAATAATTCAAAGATCCTGTTTATCTAGTGTCCTCAAAATTTTGTGCAAAACGTGTACATATATACAATATCACAGTACATTGACAACAATACAGTGAAGACACAGAACAGTTCCTTCACCACAAGGATCTCTTGTTGCCCTTTTATGGACCCTATCATCCCATTCCCCCACCATCCTTGACTCCTGAGAACAATTAATCTATTCTCCACGTCTATAGTTGTGTCATTTCAAGAATATAATGTGATCATGCCGTAGTATGTGATCATAGACTGAGCATGCTTTTAGGACTGACATTTTTCACACACTGTAATCCCCTAGAGATTCATCAAAGTCATTTCACACACCAGTAATCTGTGCCTATTAATGGCTGAGTCATATCCCTTACATCAACAACAGTGTGTGTAACTATTTTTCCACTAGTGGATATTGGGACTGCCTCCACTTTTTGTATATAATAAATAAAGCTTTTGTGAATACTTGTGTTAACCTTTTCTCTGAATAGTTTTCACTTCTCTGGCATAGAAGCCTAAGAGCACAACTGGCTGGTCATATGGTATTTGCACGTTTAATCAGAATAACTGTATCATGTTATATTCCCAACAGCAATGTATGAGGGATCCCATTTTTTTGTATTTTCACTAACATTTGCTATTGTCACTTTTTTCATTTTAGACATTCTGGTATGTGTGTAGTAACAACTCACTGTAGTTTCTGTTTATATTTCCCTAAAGACTAAAGATGCTGAACATTTTTTCATAAGCTGACTTACCCTTGTGGATCATCTTCTGTGAAATGTTTCCTTGTGACTTTTGCCTATTTTTCAATGGTTTTTTTACTGCTAAGATTTTACAGTTTGTTATAAATCTATAGTTTATCTTTTGTAAGATATGTCATTTACAAATAGTTTCCCACAGGCTTTGCTGCCATCCTTTTAACAAAAGTTTTGAATTTTGATATGCAATTTACCATTTTTTAATAGATGGTACTTTTGGTGTCAATTTTAAGAAATTTTTACCTGCTCTAGGTCCTGAAGATTTTCTTCTCCTCTCTTCTCTAAATGTTTTATAGTTTTACAATTTACATTAGAGTCTCTGATACATTTGAGTTCATTTTAGGCAAGGTATGACTATTAGGTCAAGGTTCAGTTTTCTGCCTATGTAGGTCCAGCTGCTTTAGCACCATTTATTGAAGGACATTCAGATACCAAGACAAAGGTTTTGTTGGAGGAATACACATTCCTTCCATCAGTACCAACTCTCACAAGGCAGTACCTGTCATCCTTTGGAGTGTTTTCGTACCTCTGTCAAGTTAACTGAGCATATTTTACCAATACACTTCTGGATTATCTATTTTGTTTCATTCATTTATGTTTTTGTCCTTGTATGAATACCACACTATCTTGATTACTATTGCTAGAGAGCATTGGGTAAAGTGATTCATTCCATTCCTTCTTTTTCAAGATTGTTTTAGCTATTTTAGGGTCTGTGACTTTACACCTAGATCTTATAATAAAATTTATGTGCATCTGCAAAGATGTAAGCGTAGGGAGGCATTGATTTTAAGAAGTGTTTCTGTGATCCCATCACATATCCCCCCACCTTTTGGCTGCGAAAGCAGGCTTTTGGGGGAGGTTTCAGTTTGTTTTGCTGGTTTGTTAGTGTGTTTGTTTTATGTGTCCCGGCACCTCCCACTACACTATATCCGCAGCCCTTCTGCCTCTCTTTTCACACTATGTCTTGCATTTTCTTATAGTCATTTTTCAAATTTCCCATTGAACTTGTTTTCACTGCACTAAATGCCCAATTTTCAAGAGATTCTCCTTATTCTTTTTTCCTATTTTACTATATTATGTTCTTACTTTCCAGATACCTCCTCTTGAACTCGCCTTAAGCTTTCTTTTCCATTTTAGTTTCATGTAACCTGAATCTCCATTTCTTCCAGGGCCACTAATTCAGTTTATTTTGTACCCAATCTCCTGTGATACCGTGTATTTCCTCTCATATAATATCTAGTGTGTATTTCTGAACAACAGGCAGGATGGCTTTTGCTCTAGCTGCTGTGGGTTTCCTCTGCCACTGGATCCAACCCGCAGCTCTGCTTTTTCCGTTAGTGTCTCCCATAAGACAGATGGCAGGAAGCACTGCATGCAAAGATGATGGACCTGTCTGAGCACAGGCTTCATTGTAAGGTGGGCAGAGGAAGGACAGATAGCACGACAAAGGTTTTGTTGGAGGAATACGCATTCCTTCCATTAGTTCCAACTCTCCCAAGTCGGTACCTTTGATTTTCTGAGAAAAGAAATTTCAGTTTTTACTTTAAGAATAAAATTCTGGGCTACTCTATTTCACAAGTAGGATTATAGGCAGAGACAAAACAATAAAGATAAGAGGTGCAGCTTAGCTATTCATTCTATCTCTTCCATTCACTACACATAAACATCACTGTGAGTCTCTTAACTTAAAATACCTAGGATCGCACATGAAAACAAAATGTTGTCAACTGTAAAATTTTCAGTTGTGAGGGGCTGGGGATTTAGCTTAGCGGCAAAAGCGCCTGCCTGGCAAGCTCAAGGTCGTGAGTTCGGTTCCCGGTACCGGAGAAAAACCAAAAAATAAAAATAAAAAAATAAAATAAAATAAAATAAAATTTTCAGTTGTGGAAGTAGTCCCAAAGTTCATGCTAAGAAATTACTCAACACATATTTTTATTCTTTTTAATTTTAAAAATGTCTGTAAAATTTGAGTTGGAGAGAAAATCACTTTGACATAAGAAGTATCTTATTTCTCACTTTAGAGATGTACACACATTCTTAAGTCTTCCCTTCCAGCTTGAGATATTTTCTGTTCTTTGACCATTACTCCTAAGCAGTAGCTGTGGGTTAACAGAAGGGTGAGCCATAAGGATTCCATGTAAATATCTGCATAAGTCTATTCAGATATTACATGAATACTTGTGATATAGGATATAAAAGAAATTATAAAAATTCAAGCTATATTTATGTTAACGTAATGTGTGCTCTCTCTCTCTCTCTCTCTCTCTATATATATATATATATATAAAGCACTGCAACATTCAATGTTAATACACCTAGAAAATATTCTAAGACTTGTTCATTGTCAAGCTTAGATATACAGTATATATAGAATATACAGCATCTATATAGCATAGACATCATATAAACATGTACAGTATATATACCTTTACAACTTTTATATGCAAAGATATATACCATATTATATATAAAATATCTAAATAAGTAACATTTTAACCAGAGGAGAAAATGTACTATATTTTGGGGGGCTGGTTAAAAGTGCTACATGGAAGTGTTTCCCACTTGAACCACATTCCTTTTCCTATTGTCTCTTTTTTAACAGTGGAAAGTAAACAGAAACCATTTCTCAGAAAAGTGAACTAAAAGTGAAAATCTCCATTACTGTTATTCTTACTTATCTTAGCAGCCATATGAATTTGTGCTGGTATCACAGTTGACAATTTTCACTTCACTAAATTCCAACGTACCATTTCTCTAACCTGTGGTCCATCATGTCATACATAAAAATGCTGCCTCCTGTCCCATCTCTATACCCATTATCTTTAGAAATAAACAGTAGCCAGTTAATGCCGGTTTTGGGTGTTTAATTTTACCAAGCACTTAGTGCTTCTGTAATTGCCACACTACTCTACATTACAAATATTAATGTGATTAATAGAGCTAGAAGATAGGCATCATAGCTGTCCTGATTTTGTGATGAGGAAGCTGAACTAAAAAGAAAATAGGTAGCTTGCTCAAGTTCACACAGCTTTTAAACAGAAAAACTAGGATTAGAACTCAGGTAATCAGGATCTAGTAGTGAATTACTATGACATTAAGGGGGAAAAGTCTTATTCCAGAATATGTGAACAAAAAAATTAAGAAGTGATTATATCTACACACTCAGTATGTACCGGTGTTTAAAGTACCCTGAAAAACCACCCCAAAGGCAGAAGCAGTTTTCCTCATTGTGAAGTTATACAGAGTCTCAGACAGTACACGGCTCCAACTGTAGGACTTGGGGGGTCCTGAGACTTAGAACCCAGGGCAGCCTGGCTCCAAAGTTCCCATTCTTATCAAAATGTTTTGCTGCCTTTCTCATCACCCTAGGCAGGAAAGAAACTTTTATTTCATTAATACAGTATTTTACAATGTTAAAAATGCTGTCACTGGACCTGGCCCACAACCCTGGTCTAACACCTTCAGGGATTTATTTTTATATCAGCCTTCCCCAAAGGCTTCCATCTTTCTTCAGAACGTCCTTCCCTGAGGCGCTGAGGCAGCATGAAAGCAGACACTGTTTTGTGCAGAATTGATGCAGTGACCAAAAATAAATATAGGGCAGTGACTAAAACAAGGACATTTCTGTAAAAGTATACTTCCTCAATTAAAGAGCCAAAATGTAACTAACATAGGAAAATTCCACTATCCCTCATCCTCAGACACTTCATAATACTGACTAAAAACTCAATTGTCCAGCTGATTTCTCTGATTCAAACACTTGGTTAAAGCTAAATGAAGTATGAGAATGGAGAGTATGTTAACAGTTACCAGGGACAGCGGACAGAGATGGGTAATTCTTTGTTATGCAAGCTAAGTAAGACAAATAAGTTCTAAAGATCTGCTGTACAACAGTGTACAATAGTTACAGGATATTACGTGCTTTAATATGGTAAGGGAACAGAACTCATGCTAAGTATTCTACACACACACACACACACACACACACACAAACACAAAATGAAATTTTTGGAGGTGATGGATATATTTAGTGCCTTGGTTGCAGTGACAGAATCATGGTGTATGCATATGGGCAAATCCATCAAGATGTATGCTTTAAATGCATGCAATGCATGTAATTTTTTGTGTATGAATCATACCTCAATAAATCTAAAAAACCAAAACTGAAATGCCCTATGACCATAGACTATAAGCCATAATCCTAAATGAAATAATGTAAATCAACACAAGACAAGCTCTTCATATTGATTAATCACTGCATATAGCAAGACATAAGGAACATTCTTCAAGGGTTCCTGCTCTTGTTTCTAAAGTACTTTTTTAAATACAATCTGTTTCATGTTACTATTGAATGTACTATGTGCCAGATACCATGAAAGAACACAAAAGGATATATAACACTTACCTTTAAAAGAATTAAAGCTTTATAAAGATCAATACAAAAAGCCAATTATTTTTGAAGTCTACTATGTAGTAACTCTTTGCCTTCAGCTACACAAATTCTTATTTGTTAGTACAGACCATGTGATGCAAATACATTAAAATCCAAGAAAAACAATGTATATTAACAGATAAGACATAAACAAAAGATACAAAGGACCATCATTTGAAAGTGTTCAATCTCACTAGAGTAAAAATTAAAATGAATATGCAATGGTTTTTATCCAGCAAATTTTCAACTTGGATCTTATAAAGTTTAAAATAATCCCAGTAACGTGATAATCCGCCTATGGAAATGCAACCTAACAGTAATTCAAAAGCTACATTAACATCCTTAAAGACACTGCAAAAGACTTTTCCAGCATAGACAGACAAGCTAGTGCAGACCAACACTCCCACTAAGAACGATCAAAGAAGCGGGATCATATTTAAACCTCTTTGGAGATACCTACAAGATACCAAGAGCTGGAGAGGCCAAGAGCTCAGAGAGAAGTAGTACAACAAATTAAGGTACCTCTGTGGTGGGTGATGAGTTTCCCCAGAAGCCATGAGTCCATTCTAGAATGCCAGCTCAGAAATTTTCTCAAGGCAGCTGAAAAGCTAAAAGCCTGAAAAAACGGCAGTTGAACAGCTTAAAAGCACCAAGAAGCTTCAAAGTTGAGCAAAAGAGACAGCTGTGAAGCTGAGGAGCTCAGCAGTGTCTCAAGGGGTTGAAGCTGGCGTTCAGGGATAGTATGGGCTGGGTACAGAAGTGACTTCTGAAGGACTTCAGCTCCTGATATGAGTACAGACAAGAAATTGAGGAGTACTCATAATGACCAAACGCTAGCCTCCAGCAGCTCAAGTTTAAGTTTCTAAGATACAAATAGGACATCAAAGTACTTGCTTGCTACAATGGGAAAACTGGTAAATTAACCAGAAAGCACCATTAGGAGAAAAGAAAGGTAAGCGGTAAAGCAGAAGATTCTGGCAATCCCATAAATGACTCATAACTTGAAAATATGTATTTTCAAAAGCCAACAAATTTACAAGAAACCAAACAATCCAGTTAAAAAATGAGCACAGGAATTACACAAAAACTTCACAAAGACAACCAAATAGGCCAACAAACAAACAGCCCACAACATAGGTAAAGGTGTTTCCTCACACCACTTATAAGAAAAATACAAATAAAAATCACAATAAGACATCCAACAAAATGGCTAAAGCTTAATGAAATGTGGCATAAACACTTATGAGAAGAACACAAAATTTAAGTAGTCACTACTTTTTAAAGTACCCTATATTTCTTACAACTACTTACTGGGTAATCTAAAACCCATGTCCATGTCTTCATATGAATATTACTGTAGATTATTTTTTTGGTTCCCAAAAATATCCAATCAAAATCAACGTAGTTTTACATAAACACACAAAAAATCTAAACAAAACTCTAAATACTTTCTTATTTTGATTATTTTCATGCTATTTCACAAGAATTGCTTCATTATACCACAGCAATGTACGTGCGCCCAAGTTTATAGCAGCACAATTTGCAATAGCTAAATCTTGGAAGCAACTCAAATGCCCATCAACCAAGGAATGGATAAAAAAGATGTGGTCTTTTCATACAGTGTAGTACTATTCAGCTACAAAGAAGGATAAACTTGAGACTTTTATAGGTAACTGGATGCAACTACAGACCATACTCATAAGTGAAATAAATCAGCCTCTTGTGTGTAAATATCACATTCTCTCCCTAGTGTAAAAAGCTGAAAGACTAAATAAGAGCCAAAAGGTACAACAGATATTGGGAAACGGGAAGAGACTGTTCAAAAGGAAAGAGAAACTGGGATGGGGGGAAGCAGAAAAGAAGAAAGGGAAAAGAAAAAGAACTGGAGAGGAGTAAGTTTAGAAGCTGTTGGGAGCTGCTGGTTTTTCTGGGGCTGCTGTTGGTTCCCTTGGAGGACCTTGCCATACTGGCTTTCCTAACGAACTTGTCTCTTCTCACTGTTGAAGGAGCTTGGGACCTTGGTGTCACTGGGAAGGACTACAGTTCATTTGGGGCAGCTCTGGTCCTCACTTTGGGCATCACTTCCTGTCTCCAGAAGGCGAGACAGTGCACTGTTCAGTCTCCTGGAGAAGCTTGTTGTGCTGGCTTTCCTGACAAGCTTGGCTGTTATCATAGGAGGAGCTCGGCACCTCACTGTTGCGAGGATGGCTGTGGTACCTTTCAGGGGAGCTCTGGTTCTTTGAGTGTTGCTTCCTGGCTCCTGTGCAGACCCCTCAGTCTGCTAGCACAGATCCTTCATCCCGCTGGCACAGACTTTCTAGCTTCCACCACTGACCTTGGGGCCTTCCTAGCGCAGATCCTTGAAACAGGCCTGCATGAGGCATAGTCGTGGGCTCTAGGCCTCCAGCTGTACTCACTGGGGGGGCATCGTTATGAGCTCTACGTCTGTAGCTGGACCCATGCAGGACATTGCCAGGGGACCCAGGCCCTCAGCTGGATTCTTCAGTGTGTGGACAGATTTCCTGCACTCTTTTTGTATGTGACTCTTTAGGTGACTACCATAAAATAATCTCCTTTTATAGTAAGATTATTATGTCCTATATTGTACTGTTCTCCTTGCAAAACCCGACTTACACACACACACACACACGTTAAGATAGCTATACTAGTAATTTTTCTATTAATTCATTGAAAGGAAAAGTTTGTGCTTATATCATCTGATCAGTTTTTCATACCTATGACTTGTAATATGAGCAATGACTTTGAAGATGACAATAAACAATGTACCAACCATTGTTACTCTCCTATCTTGGTTTGAAATTTTGTATCATTGTTTTTAGTGGGGTTTTTTTCCTCTTTAAAATAAAAAGAAAATAATTCTTTTGTTTTAAATTCAGCTTTGGAGCCAATCTGAATTTCTCAGTACAGCTCAAATTGCTACTCCACTTTTTCGTTTTAGTTTTTATATTTTATTAGTATGTTTACATTACGAAATGATTACACTCTTGTGGGGAATTGGTAAGTGTACATAACATATCTCAATTCTTTTTCCATCCTCCTTCCCCTCAGCCCCCTCTTACACTTGTTCCCTTAGCAACTTTGGAGCTCATCTGATCCACAAGCCTATCTATATGAGGATTAGACATTTAATTTCTCTTTAATAGCAACGAAGTTGGCACAAGTTCCATAGGCATTAAAATTATTTAAACAAAGCTAAATGTTTCAACCACTGAACCTGTATTTCTTCTAAAAATGCTGTTACTCTCTTCTCTGTTGCATTCTAATAGAATTGATTTTGGCATGTGCTATGGAGAGAATGAAAAGTCTGGCTTACAATAATCCATACCGTGAGCATGTCCAGGTACTTCCTCCAGACGCTCACTGTGCCCCTGTCCACAGTGGTCAGAGTGCCTACATCACTGGGCAGGTCACCTAACCTCAGGTCTACAAGTACTCCATCAGAAAAACGGAGATGATGACCTTAGCTCACCATGCCGCTGTAAGGATTAAATGAGACAGCAAATTCAAAGTACAACACAGTGCTCAATAAATACGAGCAAGCAGTTTCACTTAGATCAGAAAAAAAAAAGTCCTCTACAGTAGTAAAACCTTAGTGACATTTAGGATCCCATTCCTCCCCCTTGAAGCTAACTATCTTTCTATCTCTCACTCCATACTGAATTTAAAACCCGTTTTTCACTTTGAGATTCTGCCCTATGATCTCTCCAGAGTGATGCAGCTGCTCTTGTCCTTTCTTGGCGGAGTCTTTACATTCCTTACTAGAATTTCTACAAATATTCTACTACAGCCATGACTGTGTTATACAGCTCATGTGTTCTTCCTAACAAGACTTCTTGTTGCTGACTGTGACTGTCCCTGAGATCTCCAGCCAAGCCAAGTCAACAAGCATGTTTCAGGCACCAACCATGTACCAGGCACTGGGCTAGTTGTTTGATGTTCACACATGATACGTTTTCCACCAAAAACAAGTAAAGGACACACATGCATACATCATAGTCTCCTCTTTCCTCCCACATAGCCCACATCGCTACCTGTGATGATTCAAGCATAACCTCTTAGTACAATACAGACACGGCTGGTAAACTCCCTACCCCACCAACCCACCTCACAATATCATCAAAGGCCTCAAATCACCACCTAAGTGTGATCCTTATCCCTTTGGTACTGTGATGTGTAGGTGTCATTTAATATCACAGCAAATTCCAATAATGAACACAAGGTGAAATATGGAATTACAAAATTTTTACGTGCATAGGAAGCTAAAAAATATTACGAGAAGCAGCACAGAACTAAAGACCATGTCGCTCCTTGTATGCCACTCCAACAGGAGACTGGTGAAGAGCATTGTTGACTCATTTGCAGAAATAATAGCAAATCTGTTTTGGCCTGGATTCACTGCCATGATCAAAATAATTCTGGGTAACTTGGAAGATTCTGAAAAATGTAAAGGTCATATTTAAAATTAAAGTCAAAAATTAAAGTCAAAAATCCTTGAAGTAACAGTTTGACTTTAGTATTCAAAGTGGCCACCAGGTAAAGACAAAGGAAATTCTGACAGCACATGCCAACTGAAACTGCCTTTACTTGCATACCTTGCTCTGATTCCGTTTTTAATCATTCTTTCCACATATATAATATGAACCTTTGACACACACTTTTTACCTTGACTTATTTTTATTTTATTTTGTTAGTACATATTTGCAGTACGCAATATTTACAGTGAACTAAAGAACTACAGGCACTTACCACATCTTCATTCTTTTTAATTCCCTTCCTTTCCCCACCTCCCTCCCTCCAGACGCACGATTACACTCACTGCGGGTAGTCAGTGTACATGTGCATAACACATCTTGATTCCTTTTTCCTCCCCTTTCTCTCCCTTCCCGCCTCCCGCCCTCCACCTTTTGCTCTGTGGCTCTCCTTCACATGTGCAAGAGATCCTGTTTCCCCCATCCGTCTTTCATTTTGTTCTATATTTCATTTCCACACTGGACTTTTCAAATGATAAAAACCATAGTGTTTATGTGTCTAATTTATTTCACTTAATTTTATGGTTTGAAGATGCATCCATTTCCCTACAAATTACTCAGATTTATCCCTCTTTATAGCCAAGTAGTATTCCTTCACGTATGGACACTACATTTGCTTTATCCATTTGTCTGTTGATAGATACATAGGCTGTTTTCAAGATTTAGCTATTATGGTCGTGCTGCTGTAAACACTGGTTTGCATATATAACAGTAAAAGACGTCTTTAACTGTTTTGGAAAGACAACTAGAAGAAGAATATCTGGGTCAAATGGGATTTCTATTTTTGTTCTTCGAGAAATCCTGAGTGATTTCCATAATAGCAGTACTATTTACACTCTCACCAGCAATGCTGGAGGGTTCCTTTTTCACCAGTCTTGCAAGCAGGTTATTATTTGAATTTCTGATGACTGCCATTCTTTCTGGCATAAGATAAAAATCTCATAATTGTTTTAACTTGCATTTCTCTAATGGCCAGTGATGCT
This sequence comes from Chinchilla lanigera, assembly GCF_000276665.1. Classification (NCBI taxonomy): domain Eukaryota; kingdom Metazoa; phylum Chordata; class Mammalia; order Rodentia; family Chinchillidae; genus Chinchilla; species Chinchilla lanigera. Next base: position 22,806,496 of record NW_004955411.1, read on the forward strand.
AAACACTTTCATATATTTCTGTCACCTTAGTTCTTTTTGTTTAACTGGTGCTGGTTTGTAGTACACTCATCGTGGGGAGTTGGTACATATATATATTTTTTTTCTTTTTTTAAGCCCCACCTTTCTCCCCCCTTGTCTGTATCCCTTGATCTCTTGGACCTCTTCACACACATGCACACATACCCTTGTACATATGTATGCATTTTCGTACATGTTTTTCACAGATGATGATCACATTCCCCATAGGAATTTGGTGCCAGCGCACAGCACTGCACAGTCTCCTCTCTGTAGCAAATCTCATTTCCCTCTCCTCTCTCCCCTTCCCTCAGTCTCAGTTCTCATCCCATTATTTGGCCCTTTACATTTCTTCTTCTGAGAACTGTCTATTTTTTTCAGTTGTCCATTTCTTGGCTGGGTCTTTTATTTTGTGTGATCTATCATGTTTATTTCATTATATATTCCAGATAGCAATTATCTGCCTGAATTGTAGCCGACAAAAATTTTTCCCTTTCTGTAGGCTGTCTTTTTACTCTTCATTGTTTCCTTTACTGTGCAGAAACTTTCTAATTTGGTATTATGTTATCAGCTGGCTCTTGCTATTATTTCTTGTGCAACTGGAGTTCACATACTTTTTCAAAGTCACATCCTTTACCAAAAAACTATAGGTTAAGTATCCTTTACTCAAAATGGTTAGAAATCAGAGGGTTTCAAATTTTGGAACTTTTCAGATATTGAAGAATTCTGAAATCTGAAATCAGGTATGCTCTGAAGTCCCAAAAATAATATCTTCACAAAGCTCAAAAAGTCTCATATTTCAAAGCATTCTGGACTTTGAATTTTCACAATGGGATGCTCAATCTATATTAAACATCTGCGCTAAGTCAGCTTCTGAATAAGCACTGCATTCAGGGGAAACAGAACAGATGTTTCTCCCAATCTTAGCTGATTTACAGATCTAGCTGCGAATGAAGACCAAACACACAATAACCATGGGGTTTCACCATGTTGTATGTGCTGTGAGGAAAACGATGCTCTGAGAGTAGAAACATAACTTCTCACTTACATGTATCCATATTTTAATACGAGATTCTCTAAATCTCACGCTGTCAGCATGATCTACCAAGTAAGACAGTCTGGTTCCAGCAAGATGAATCCATAACCTAAAAACTATTGTATTTTGATTTCAAAGTTACAGTTTGTTTTATTCTGTTTTACTTTTTTGGTAAGGAATGGGTAAAAAATAGAGTGCACCATGAAGAATAAGAGAAAAAAGAAAGTAAAGACCAAAAGCTGGAGTCTTTTGCTACATGAGAAAAAACTTTACAAGACGCATGACTAGGGGCTGGGGATTTAGCTCAGTGGCAAAAGCGCCTGCCTAGCAAGCGCAAGGTCGTGAGTTCGGTTCCCGGTACCGGAGAAAAATAAGAAAAATAAAAAAAAATAAAAAAATAAAAAAAAAAGACGCATGACTATGAAAAAAGTCTTCTAAAACTGAAATGTTGACAATTTTAAATCCAAGAATATTTAATGTTTCTTGAAACCTCACCAGTTTCAGGGCTCTCTCTACTAAATTCTGTCATTAAACAATGTTCATATACAAAAACTATTACCACTTCTAAACCCCATATCTCCTATTTCTAATTTCAAGGTATTCAACTAAGCTGGATGAGCACCTAAAAGTGGAGAAAAACTGCTCCTAAAAAATGGGCTACAAAACTGTCATTGCAAATGCAAAGCACTCTATGTTACCTTCCAACCGAAACCCTGCTCATCTTCCCCCACAAAACCTTAGCAAGGAAAGCATTTAAAGAAAATCAGCAATATTCATTTTGAACTTTTAAAAATATAAAGTAGTATTCTAAACCTCAAAGTACAATTTCTCAAGTCTCACAAACTCGCAAGGCAGAAGGGGTCTGGGAAAAGCTGTGCTGCCTGTTACTGGGTTTCCCACTGATAGTGTTATAGGTAACGCTGCCATTCAGTGAGGCCCCTGCCGCTGGCCCTCCGGTCCTCTGCTCAAAGGTGAAAGCACCAGTAAATGCTGTCCAAGTTCACAAAGTGCTGATATGACTGACGGGACTGGTAAAGCCAAAACTCCACAGGAAATTCATTGGCCTAGTGTCAACTACACACACACACCAGTCAGAATTACAATTCCTGGATTTCCTCAAACAAAAAGAAAAAGCACTAAAGACTGCTACATAAGCACCACTACTTATACTTACGTGGCATTTTTCCAGTCTTAGTACACCTCACTCAGGTCCCTTCTCATTTGATTGCTCCTAGCAGAAATGATGCAGAGGGGGTGACTGGCACCACAAACTGGTATTTACGTGAGTACTCAACAGCAGCAAGTACCACTACGACAACATGGACGAAATGCAGAATTTGCCTAATAGCTAATGAACCAAACGTAAATTTCTCCTTATATGTACTTATGCTGAAATTAAGTAGGAAAAAAAAGAATTTAAGGTAACTTCTGGGCGTGGCATCACCCAGTAAAATACTCAAGCCTCAAGTTTATATACAAGGAGAGAGAAAGTGTCTTTAAAAGATCTTAGACAGAATCAGAGTTTAGGAAAGACAGATTGCCTAACAAGGAAACAAAATGAGCCTGACAACTTAAATTCTCAATAGCAACAAAATTCAGAAGACAATGGAATATTTTTTGATGTGCTGGAAGTAATTTACTGTCAACACAGAATACCCAGAGAATCTCTCTCAAGAAAAAAGTTAGGGGCTGGGGATTTAGCTCAGCAGCAGAGCGCCTGCCTGGCAAGCACACGGTTGTGGGTTCAATTCCCGGTACTGGGGGAAAAAAAAAAGGTAAATTAAAAGTATTGTCACAACAAAAAAATCTCTTTCTGTCATACACACAAACGCACATGTATACACTCATTCTCACACACACAATAAAGGAAAAGTAAAGAATATTTGCCAGGTAGAGAGAAAATGAGAGCCAGGTGTGGTGACATGCCTGTAATCCTAGCACTGGGGAGGCTGAGGCAGGAGGATCATTGTGACTCCGAGGCCGGCCTGCACTACAAAGTGAGCTCAAGGCCAGCCTGTACTATATAGTGAGACCCTGTTTCAAAAAGAAAAAAGCGAAAGAAACAAAGAAACAAAATCTCTCATGAGAGAAGGCCTGATATACAGGAAATGACAGTGAGAAAAGATTTGATAAATATATGGTTAAATATAACAGGTACTGTATATAATAAATGTTTAACTTATGAGAGAAAAGACAAGCTAGCACTACCATATACGACAGTAACGACACATGTAAGTTAGAAGTGGGTTTGTGGGATTGCTAAAGTTAATAAATTCTTAGGAATTAAAATTTTTTAAAAGGAGGTTGTTTTAGTCAGCTAAGGCTGTCTTTAAACGCACACACTCTCTGGACGCTTGCAGAACTGAAATTTAATTTCTCACAATTCCAGAGGTGGGAAGCCCAAGATCAAAGTGTCAGGTGAGACCACTTTTCCTAGTTTGCAGACATACGTGTCTCTGAAATTCGTGCCTTGATGTACAAGGACAGAGACCTGCACATGCAGAGTGGGACACTGCCACACACAGTTAAACTGGGGCTTAGGGCTTTACCATATAAATTATGGAGAGGACAATTCAATACTATAATAAAGGCAAACATACCAATTAACTGTACACTACATAAAGATGAGTGTTCGTGATAAAATTATCTGGTAACCACTAAAAATACAGATACAGAGCTTACAGTCAGTCCCTTTGCTCTTGTCACCATTAGTCCTGATACGTACACGTCACTGGATAAAGAAGTTCCCAGCAGGTGAGTAGCGACTGCTCCCTGGTGTGCCTGGTGGGTCATGGGCTGCGGTCCCTCCTCACTCCGCTCTGGCAGTGTTTCCTGCTCTCTTTCCCCTCACTGTGAACCGAGCAGCTCTGCTCTGTCACCCCCTTCCATCACGCTGTTTCCACCTTAGAGCTTGGCGACCATGCACTGCATCCCCGAACTCAAATAAATCTTGCCCCCTTTAAGTAGTGGGTGTCAGATACTGTATCCAGAAATGGGAAGGCTAATCCTTCACTTGAATAATCAAAAGAATAGTAAAAAGAGAGCAGAGGGGAATCTAGTTAAAAGATGGTAAGAAAGAAAAGAAAAAGACTCAGACAAAGCAGAACAGAAAATATATAACAAGGCCGGGGCTATAGCTCAGCAGCACAGCACCTGCCTGGCAAGTGCAAGGTCCTGAGTTCGATTCCAGGTACCAAAAAAAAAGAAAATATACAACAACTAAATCCAAATGAATCAGTCTTCACTCTAAATATAGAGACTAAATTTTGCAGTTAAATGCAAAGACCTATCTATCTGTTATTTACAACAGGCACATCTAAAAACACATACATCCAATGAAAATATGTATATAAGCACATACATCCAACTGAAAAGCCAAAGAGAAAACTATAGCAAACCAACAATGAGCTATAGGGAAGTCTATATTGTTTTATTACTATCAAAGAAAAAGCTTTAAGTTAAAGAAAATCCTTAAAGGTATAGAAAATCCTATGATAAAAAGATTTAATGTGCCACAAAAATATTAAACAGTCTAAATTGTATCTAAGAACAAACCTCAAAATATACAAGGCAAAACATTAACTACCCAGGTACAAATGATAAATACATCTTTAAAATCTCTCACTAACTAAAGGATCAAGCAGATAAAAATATCAATATGTACAAAGATTTTATCAACACAAGTAAAATTTTCATCTTACAAATACATGTGAAATACTATACTCAGAATCTCTAGACTATGCATTATTTACAGGCTACACATGGAACAATCATATCAGAACACGTGCCACTGCCCATAAAATTAACCTCAACAAGCATCAAAGAACTGACAGAATATAGAGCACATACTTATACCATATCCGAAGTAGGTTAGAAATCAATAACAACAACATATATTTGAAGACTAAGAAACAACTGATTTTATTTTGTTGTGTTTCTTTTAATATTTATAATGAAGTTTATTAAAAAGTCCTGTATCAAAAAATCCTGTATCAAAAAAAATCATAGAAAATGATCAGAACTGTGTAATTTTTTAAAAAAAACTCTGAAAAGCAGTTAGAGCGGTGATTAGAAGGAAAACTATAGTTTTTAAATAAAGACACAATTGAGTAGTTAGCACCCAACCTAAAAAAATAAAGTAAAACAGAATAAAACTAAAAACATGGAAGAAAGAAAAAGTGTAAAAATGAGTAAGCTAGAAACAGGTGTATAACAGAGATGGTCAGCAAAGCAGAAAATTTTTTCCTTGAAAAAAGATTAAAAGAAATGAGATATTTCAAGACTGAAGAAGGAAAGAAAGAACACAGTTTAGCACATCTGAAGGAAAAATGAGGTACCACAGAGGTAGCAATGATTTTAACAGATTAAAAAGATATAATGGGAAACAATACTTTCAAGAATGTAGTTACAAGGACAAATAGAGAATGGATAAACTGGATTCATACAATAAAACACTAAACAATGAAAACAAACTACAAGAACATAATAGTGAGCAAATAAATCAAGCATACAAGTATATATACATAGTATAATTCCATTCAGATAAAGTTCAAAAACAACCAAAGTAAAAAATATATTGCTTTAGCTATAAAGCAAGAGTTGCCTCTATATTAGGAATGAATAGACAGGTTTCTAAGTATTTTTTTTAATGCTGGCATAGGTTCATGGATATTCAACTTTTAAACTCCTAAGTTTATGTTTAGTTTTATTATGTGCAGTAAACTTCATTATAAATATTAAAAGAAAAACAACAAAATAAAATCAGTTCCAAAAAATATTCCGAAATTTCCTGTAGACAATGAACATCTACAAGACCTCACGAAAAGACGTTGCCTGTTCAGTCTATCCGTAACTATTATATTCCACAACAAACACATAGATAGTTCTTGGAGCTAGTTAACAACAAAAACAAAAGAACCCTCTGTTTTAAAGTGCTTAACCAGAGGGAAGGACGAAGTACTAAGGAAACACAGACCCTAAGATTGAGATGGAGAAAGGAGGAAATACACTCAAAATATAACATCTGAAAAAAAGACTATCTCAGAAAATAAAAGTGTGTGTGTTCACATGTATGTTTTTCTTATATTGTTCCACTGTCAGTACAAAGTTTTAAAAGTGAAAAATGCGCATGGAAAATACAAATATGACTGCATTCGTTAGGGTCATGTTTGATGACTAAACACAAACTTCAGTTCCACAAATGAAGAAAAGAATTTCTCTGTATATCTAATCATTAGTCCTTACGCTTTCACATACATCCTTCAAGCTTTTGCCCATTTCATATCTCTAGTTCCTAGAAGTAAACACGTGGTTCTGTGACAGCCAGAATGCCATGGTCTCAAAAGGTTACTTCTGGCTAATTTTGTATTACTAACAGAAAACAAGAAAAGAAATAAAGATATAGATAAAATATAAACATAGACACGGGCGCACACACACATACACATACATGGAAAGAAAGCTTAAGCTAAATTTTGTACATTTAACCCCCCCAAATTGATTTTAAATGCTAAAGTCTAGGTGCTGGCAGCAGAGACAGATGACAAACTTTTTAAACTACAGACATGACTACACAGGAAACAATATTCATTCATTCTACCATGTAACAACTATACACACATCAAAATATGTAGACAGAAAGTCAGACAGGAATACAGTAAAGGAGACTAAAACTGAAAATGAGAAAACATTTTCAAGGCACACTCCCAACTGCTTTTGTGTTTAGCTGGAGACAGCACTTACGAATATACCTGAGCACTAACAATAGTTTGGGGTGAAACTGTATTTTTGTAGCCATCTAGAGTTAGAGTTTCATTTGAACAAAACGTTGATTAGTCAGACCTGGGTTCAAATCCTATCTGAAGCTGATTTTTTTTTTTCCTATATGAAGCTGATTTAAGCCTTTCATACTGCACTAACCAAAAAAAAAAAAAAAAAACAACTATAGAAAGTAAACATGGAAGACTGATTAGGTCTGCAGATTTTACATTAGGAATAATCAAGTGCTTTGAGGTCAATGAAAAACATCAATGCCCTTTATGTCTCCCAAAAAATTCTAATTCTAGAGCTTTACTCATAGAGAATAAACAAAATATTGAGCTATAAGATGGTTATTCCTATACAGTAGCAAAAACAAAAAGGAAACAACCTGATATTATGGTATATCCTCAATATATAACAACAATAGCATCCAGGATTTAAAATGTTCCACATCACTTCATCACATGAAAAGTGGTTCTTTTTCTATGAAAATTAAAAAGCAATACATATAGTAAAATGCTGCCTTTAAAAATTTAAAAGTTATTTTATATGTTTATATAAATATATAACCAAATGCTAACAATTGTTATCTCAGCATAACTCTTTCCTCTTTAAATTTCCCTGTTTGGACCTTCTAAATTGTCTATAATGAACATGTATCATTTCCATAACAAGAAAAAAATATCTATTATCATGTGAGAATAAAGATTTAAAATCCTACAGTGGCAACTATACATAAAATACAAAATCAAAAATGAAAAGTTATAAATATCATTAAACCTTAAATAGGAACGAACTGACCCAATTTATAGAAATGGGGAAACCCTAAATTCAGACTTCATAACATATGATTGAAGAACTAGATAATGAAAAAGAGCATGAGGAGAAGTACTGAGTGGGAAGAGGCTGTGAGAATTCAAAAACAGACCTCTTACTAATGGTAGACCGTGCAAAATTTTAGATAGCACCATGGTTTATGTCAGTTGAATCAAAATGCAGTAGGTAGACTAGACACAACCTGAACAAAAAGGAAAATATAAGCTAAAAGACGGAAAAATTGATTTTATTATAAGTAGATACTCAGGCAAAGGTATTTCTCCCTGGAAAGCAATGAATGCTATGCACAGAATAGCTCCTTCCCAATCCAACTCCATCTGTGTCCTCATCCACCCCGGACCAACTTAGAGCAAAAACTTGCAGCAGACGGCCTCACCCAGAGGTGCAGAACCAAGTATGTGGCACAGGTGTTAACTGGTCCTTGGGTAATTTTCAGCTGAAACCCTTTTATGATACAAACTGTAGACTCCTTTAAATGTCTACTAATGTTCTTTCTCTAAAACCACCTATAGAATTGTTTTTGTGTTTAAAAAAAATAAAAAACAGTGCAAACCATCCCTTTAAAAAGTAACCACTAGAATATAACCTGTACCTTCTGCACCAGTACCCTCAAGGCAGATCCTTAGAAGTTTCCACATGAAAGAATTGCCTAAAGTTGTTTTTGTACGTTTTAATGACACAAATTAAACTAAATAAATTGAGAAAAAGAAATTAACCAAGTAGTTGTGACCCAAACTCCTAAAAGGATATGGTCCGGGGATGTAGCTCAGTAGAGCGCTTGCCTAGCACACACAAGGCCCAGAGGTCAATCCCCAGGACCCCCAGAAAAAAAAAAGATAATATAAAAAGATATCTAAAGCATACGACTAGCAGGACCCACAATCATTTCACCTGAAAATTATTTAAGAATCAATTTATATATACTACAGGTAATTGGTACATATTTGGCTGTGAAATTTTTAAATCTAAATTGGGCTTAGGAGAATGTAATTTCTTTAACACTATCATTCAGAGGCACTATTGATAATAACAGTACTATTATTAATTTCAATAGAAAACCATTAGCTCCTCCTCCTAATTGCAAGTATATACTCTCTTGCTCAAGGCCTGAGAGCTATGGTAAAATCCGTCTAACCCTTCTTTACATTTATAAGGAATATGAATGAGTTATCCAGTATATCAGAGTTTCATTCCTGAATTTTCTGAATCTTCTGCCATATAAACAGAAATGAGCACAAACTGTTTTTCACAATCCTGTCCATATTTATTGGCACAGAGACAAACAGGCATTTTATTCTCTGCGTCAAACTCAGAGGCTGAAACAGCTTGCTGTCAGCTTCAGAAACCATTTTTTTTCACAAGCCTGGCACACTGCCTCAAGCCAACGAAACACTACAGCACGTTGAACTGCCCACACTACAAATTATGTGGAATGTTCTCCGTGTCTTGTGGTTACAAAGGTACTAACTTTGTGGGTCATCCAGTTCAAATGAAGGGCACATCTGACCTCAGAGAATTCCCATGAAACTGAAACTAGTTGACCAAGATCCCATTCACTTCAAAAGTCTATACTCTCAGGCTCATAATCAAGCATCTCAAATGCTGTTTTTCAAAAACCCAAGAGACATAACATAAACTCTAAAAATCATTAATGTGCTTCAAATAATCAATAAGAATTGACTCTAAATATACATGTCACAGCTCCAAAAACAGGGTGGGTGGGTGCCACCTGCAACAAAGGGAATTTGTAGCAAATATAAAAACATTCCTGGGGCTGGGGATATAGCTCAGTGGCACAAGCGCCTGCCTGGCAAACGCAAGGTCCTGAGTTCGATTTCCGGTACAAAAACACAAAAACTAAAAACATTTCTTGTGAAGAACTAACTAAAGCAAAGATCAGTCTAACAGCTTATTCAGTTCATTCCTAATCTTCATACATATGCTGAAATACAATAGGTTTGCCTGTGAAATGTGATTAAGTAGTCCAAAGGTGAATGAGACAGTTTTCCTTAGAGTAACAGCAGCATTGTATTAAAGATATTACTCTCCCAAACACTAATGTGTCCTCCCAAACCAAATAATGCTTAAGGAAGGGTCTATAAAGTGGGGCACCAGAACTTCCCCAAGATTTGACTCTCAGGCCTTTTTAAGATGTACTCTCCAAGTACTACACTAAAAGAGAATGCCCTGAATATTATTTCTGAAGCTAAAAGAAAACAACACATTGACAAGTGAACAGAGATTTGCCTACCAAAGACAAACAATGAAACTTAATCAATCATCCATTCAATCACCCACTGTTGTGGTAATGCATTCATTTTAACAGACTGATATGTACATAAGATCTTGGCATATGTCTCTCTGGTCCAATCTTCCTTAAAAGTTCCAGAATACACAAGACCACAGTATTATTTAAGTTAACTGACTGAGACTAAAATGTTGAAAGAGGACAAGGCCTAACAAGAACTATTTTTAACTTCCGATCTATTAGACCTGCTGTTTTTGGTGCACAGGTATCTTCAAGTCCCTCAATGGTTTTCTCTGCGCTGCACAGTTAGATGACTGACACAGATGTTATCTGTAACAAGTTATAATTTGTATTATAAGGCCTATATAAACTCACGTGTCTGCACGTGTGCATTTTCAAAAAAACTCATTCATAAAACAATTATGCCAAAGGAAATAAACCTACATAAATTTAAGGCATCCACATTAATCAAGACAATTCTGGGAACTAATTCACATCCACCTTAGAACCCAAATTCTTCCCTTCTGGCCCACAGTTCAGTAAAATTAAGGGACACTGGCAAATGCAGCGGGGGTTTTAAGTATGTAACTTTTCCAAGCAAATTTTTTCTCCAGGATTGTTCAGGCTGCTGCACATTTTCCAGAAATGCAATTCTTTGTTTATTAAGGTTTTTTGACAGCAAAGCGACCAAAATGTAAGCACATAAAAATCTATATCCCAAGCAAAAGTTTACAATATAAATGATTATTCTGCAATGTTTTCTTTCAAAATTTCACTAGCGCAAATAACATGTTTTCTACACTATTTTCCAACTATTTTGGTACTACATAACTTTCTCACACCCAAGCATATGTTTGTGAATTTCACTTTACTTCATGACACGTTTTTCTTTAAATAAGTTCTCACATTCTATTTTTATTGTTCGAAGTGATCTGGATGATGTCACCAACTATGTCACTAAATTCTGGCTATGCAACACTTCACCAAACGTAAGGACTTCTCATCTGCACTTTTTATCTGTGCCTGACATTAGACGTACATACACTATGAGGGAAGCAGGCACAGGGAGGAAAGGCACAGGGAGGTACAGGGTGGTGGAGCCCTTCAGTGGGAATACATGGGGCTTCCTTCACCCATGACACATGTGTAATAAATGTACTTCAATGACAGAGTTCGTTCAACGGTTACACGTATTACATACCCCACCCATGGATAAAACTGCATGAAGCAAGAAACATCAGGTTTTATTTACAGTTCGTTTAAGTAGTATTCCTAAGATTACCTGGAACCTTGTTAAAACATAATGAAAAATAAATCCATCAATAAACAATGAACACCCCGTTTAAAAAAAAAAAAAAAAAAAGACTAACCTCACCCTCCCTCCCCGGGGCGTGGGGCGCGTGCAGCTACAGCAGAGCTGTACTGTACCGTATTTCCTGAAGGTGGAGGCCGGGACCGAAACATGCGCTGAGGACTAAAGGCACGTTCTGAAATCGGGGCCGGCCCTGGGGGAAATTTTCACAAAGGTGTGCCGCTGAGGGTGTTTTGCAGTACCTAGGATTTTTTTTTTTTTTTTTAAGAAAAGAAGGAAAGAAGCAGTTTCCTACAAACAGGGTGCAGGGGGCTGGCACGGGCGCCGCGGAGAGCGGCGGGGGCTGCAGACGGACGCGCGGCCCCGGCCGAGGC